>NC_133864.1:20776375-20965259 GCF_044706935.1 Curcuma longa
CCCTAGAAAAGCTAGAAGAGGAGAAGAGGAGCCGGCCCTAGGGGAGTAAGGGAAGAAGAACTCCTAGGAGCCGTCGGCCCTAAAGAGAATAAGAATAGAAGAGGAGGAGGGAAGCCGACCCTTCACAATGAGGGAAGGTATGTGGCCGTCCCTAGCACAAGGAGGGGAGAAAAATTCGCTAAGAAGTTGTAATTAATTCTTAAATTAGTTTTGTCTTAGAAGTGGTTGTTGCTCCAATAACCCATAAGGCCTTTGTGCCTTTTGGGGAAGAAGGTCATTGCCTCGCCACAGCCTGGAAACTAATTTTTGAGCTATTATGTATGCATGCATAATTAGAGTCAAGGCATACTTAGGTAATACTAGGTAAATTATATAAGCATAATTTAATTAATTCCTAAATTAGTTTTGTCTTAGAAGTGGTTGTTGCTCCAATAACCCATAAGACCTTTGCGTCTTTTGGGGAAGAAGGCCATTGCCTCGCCACAGCCTGGAAACTAATTTTTGAATTATTAAATATGCAAATATAATTAAAATTCCTCGCATTAAATAACTAAGTGGGAGAGGGAATTATTTATTCCCGTGGTCTCCATTACTGGTTTGTAAGTGATGCGTCAAACTTGCGCGTTGGCTATAGTGCCTTCCTCCCCATCGGATGAGTTTGATTGCAGATCACTAGAACAAACTTCCTTTATGGATGGTTATAGGAAATTATTTAGGAATGTATACGTCCACACGATCGTGGCATACAAATCCTAAATAATGGACTTAGTATCAAGTAATGGTGAACACTTAGGCACAATTAATAGTATCCTCCCCATCGGAGTCACTGCTATTATTTGTGTGACCGAAGTCAAACCAACTATTAATTTTATTTGTCATAAAGTTAGGTTGACAAGATAATAAAATTAATGGGTAAAAACCCTCCTCTTACAAATGCTTGAATTCGTATACGTCCACACTATCGTGGCATACGAAATTCCCGGTGTTTGAGGTGTTGGTTGAATTTAAATTATATTGTTTGAGGAAATCAATATAATTCTGAATTCTAAAGTTTTTGACTTTGTGATTCTCAGGTCTTAGAATGGCTTTCAACCCACTAGCCGTTATACTCAAAGAAAACAAACTTACTGGTCCTAACTACATAGATTGGAAACGGAACTTGGACATTGTCCTTACTGCCGAGGAGTACAAGTTTGTACTTCACGAGGTCTGTCCTAGCATGCCCGAAAGAAGATGCTACTGAAGAAGAGAAAGAGAGACATAGGAAATGGGTTAAGGCAGATGAGATGGCGCGGTGTTACATATTGGCATCTATGTCAAATGTACTGCAACATCAGCATCAGGCCATGACTTGGGGGGTGAATAGCGTTTCTCGATTTTTCTTGATCTTTCTCTGCACAGAGATTAGCGGAAGCAAAAATATAAAAGAGAAAACAAGAGATCAACGCTAACCCGGTTTGTTTACTTGGTATCCACCTCCGCAGAGGTGACTAATCCAAGGATCCACACGCACGCACACACCCGATGCACTATGAATCTTCTCCTTCTCGAAAACCCTCGAAGGCGGAGAAACCTTTACAACTCTTTCGATCTCCTCAAGAATGATATGAAATAGTGTTTGAGAGGAGAGGAAGAAAGCAGAGAATGGAGAACAAACAAGTTCTCAGAAGAAGCACAAAGTAATAAAAGAATAGCGAAGAAGATGAGTTGTTCTCGTGCAGGCTTCTTTTATAACTCTGCAACATCAGTCGACTGCTGGCAGGGCCAGTCGACTGATGCCTTCAATCGGCAACAAAATCTCGCATTAAAGTGCATTAAATGCTTGCCAATTTTCTGCAACGTTCAAATAGCAGTCGACTGTCCAAGACCAGTCGACTGGCAACAGTCGACTCACCATAACACCAGTCGACTGCCCAGTCGACTCCTGTCTTCCTCTGGCTCGACTGATTTTTCTGTGTGCGTCTGATTTATGAGCAGTCGACTGCTGGCAGGGCCAGTCGACTGGTGAAGCTGAAAAATCACATTTCAGCTTCTCTTGACCTAGACCTCGGCCTTCAAACATCTCCCACAGCCTCATGCCTTCCCTGCACTAGCTTGAGATGCTTCCATCAGCTTCGTCATGTCAAGTCCTTGCCAAGACTACCCACTTGGACTTTTCCTTGCCAAGACTACCCACTTGGACTTTTCCTTGCCAAGACTTCCCACTTGGACTTTTCCTTGCCAAGACTTCCCACTTGGACTTTTCTTTGCCAAGACTACCCACTTGGACTTTTGCTTTGCCAAGACTACCCACTTGGACTTTTCTTTGCCAAGACTACCCACTTGGACTTTTCTTTGCCAAGACTACGCTTGGACTTTCCTGCAAACTTGCATCACACATGTTAGATCACAAGTATTGCCTAACTTCAAACATAGTTTAGCCAAACATTGAAACTCAATGCACTTGGGGCAAAGATTGCACCAACAATCTCCCCCTTTTTGATGTTTGGCAAAACTTTGTTTAAGTTAGGTCTTTAAATCATGTAAAGCATAGCATGTGATTAAAACATGATAAGTAAAGCATAAATCACATGATATCAGAGTATTAACAGAGAGTATTAACAGTATCATATGATAACATGAATAGCATGAATAGCATGATCAAATATGAATAGGCATGAAAAACTTTATTTTTCTCTCTAACTTAAACATTCATATTTCTCCCCCTTTTTGTCAAAGATCAAAAGGTGATTGCATAGACTAAGTAGGGTAAAATTATCCTTAAAAGTGATTATCCCTCTTTAATGTTGCACCAACAATCGTTTCGGAGGGGGAAAAAATGACTTAATTTCTCAAAATAAGCTGAAAACAGAAGTATCAGTCGACTTCTAGTATATCAGTCGACTCAGCAGTCGACTGCAGTCTGACACAGTCGACTGATAAACTGAATTTCAGTTATCAGAGACGAATTTGAAAAATGCATAAGTAATTGTACGAGTTTCAAAAATTCATGAAATTTCACACGTACATTAAGACGGCGGCTCCCTTTCCACCCAAACCAAATCCATTGCATTGCTTGATCCTTGAGGAGTCGGAATCCGGGCGATTGGGTGAATTCTAGCAGCTGGTGTTGGCTCGACGGAGAGGGTTTCACCGGCGACCACAACCCCTGTTTTCGCGTTTTCCGGCCACCTGCTGTACAATCCGCAGCCGCAAGCCTTTGAGGGGTTCTCCTAGGAGCGCGAAGCTTTCCAGAATTAACAGCAAGTCGATCGGAGCAACGTGAAGCGCGGAAATCCAGTTCTTGCATCTTCAACTCCCGCTGTGCAGCTTCTGTTTGGCTCAGAAAAGGTTTTTCTGGGTTATTCCGGGTGCTGGCAGTGAGAAAACCACACGAAAACCCTATTGAAGCTTCGAAAGGATCATTGAAGCCACTTTGTTGGATTCAGCGGCTTGATTGACACCAAGTTGAGACCAATTCAACGGAAAAGGGAAGGCTGGATTGCATTTTGCTATTTCTGATTTCTAAACTTGACTGTTTTTGCAATTTCGTTGTTTCTAGTTAAATTGAATTCTGATTTCATGATCCAAATTAAACCTTGTGAGGTTGTTTGTTCGGTTAATGCTTTAGTTATTTGGTTTTTGATTGGCTTTAGAGCTCCTTTAGTCACGGTTTAAACCACCATCTGAAAATCAGTTTGGCACTGTCCCGTGCCAATTGAGTTTCTGCAATTCTGAATTTTTGCAATTCCTATCACTGGACTTCATTAAGTGTTTGATCCCATTTGTTTCAATACAACTTGAATTCCTGTTAGTTGATTTTTATTCCGGTAGTTGTTTGATTATAGAGTTGTGTTAGAGATTTCGTGAGGTTAGCTTTTCAATTCCTGTTAGCTTTAGAACCTGTTCGTAAACTTTGAATCTCACTGTTCCGTGCAGAATATCATAGTTAGTTCAGCTAGGTTAAGAACCATAAATGCTCTTTAGGAATTAACCATCAAGTTCCATTCAATTGAATTGAATTGTTTAATTTCTCTTGCATCAATAGCATCGGAAAATCTGAATTGTTTCGTCTTAGGGTTTCATTGCACTGTTTCATTTTCTTGCATTGTCCTGCATCAACTAGATTACACCTAGGTTTAGATAGTTAGGTTTCTTATAGTTTTAGTTTATTCTTGCATTTCGGATTCGAAGGTAATTTGATTTAAATTGCATTTCGGTAAATTATCGCATTTTATTTATTTATTTGCAAATTTTATTCTGCATTTCATTTGAAAAACACCAAAACCCCCATTTTATATTAAAAACCCCAAAAAAATACGACACCTAAGCTAAAGTTAAGCAATTATCTACTAGTCCTTGGAAAAATACGACTCGAGGCCCCTATACTTCCTTTTTCTGTATTTATCGTGGGTTTTCGATAAAATCTACAAATTTCAATTTGAAGCCCTATCGTGACATCCAATTTAGGGCTTATCAAATTTTGGCGCCGTTGCCGGGGACACACTAGTAGAAATTGTTTGATTTTAGCTTGTGCATAGTTTTACATTTCTTTGTTTCTACATAGTCGGGATCGAGCTATTAGGTCTCGGACCTGCTCGTTCAGCAATCTCGACTCGGACATAGTTGAAGGATACCCGGTCTCGGACACGCTCCGTCGATAATCACCCTTCTCGAGGGTCGATCTTTCCCGGTTCGAATGCAATCAGGATCGAGCCTCCAACTCCGATTCTAATGGGGACGGGGGCAGACGAAAGAAATGCTCCAAGGCACAAGGTACACTAGAAGGTTTCAGTACACCAGGAATTCTAGAGAGGTGCCGGGAGGAAACAGGCCCGCCTCGTACACCTGCTTCAACGCTCCATCAAAGCCGTGCTCCAGCATTCGGGCAGCCTTCTCTTGGAACTGGTCGAAGTATTCCTTCGAGGCCAGCCAAGCTTCCTGAGCCGCTTGCACGCACCCAGGTTCCCCCTCCTTGTAGGCGGCGAACTCACCCTCCAAGGTTTTCTTCTCCTCGCCAAGTCTTCCGCCCGCTTCTTCCAGGTGGCCGACTCCTCGAGCACCCGGGTCAGCTCCTTGCCCCTTTGGGTTAGCTGGTCTCGGACCTGCTCAGCTCCTCCTGGTCCTTGGCCCGAGCCGAAGCCGTCTCTTGCTCGAGAGTCTCCATCTTCTCCTGGGCCTTCAACAGTTCGGCCCGGTACTGTGCGACTTCCTCGCCGCTCTTGGTGGCCGCTGCCCTGGCCTCCGTCAGCTCACGCAACCGCTCGGCATCCTGAGCCCGCAGTGCTTGCATTTGTCGGTCCAACGCCCCAACCTGGCGGTTCAAGTAGAGGAAGCGAGTGTGCATCTCCATGTGTTCAACCCAAAACTGCTCGAGAAGTCCAGATTAGACGCAAGAAAACGCAAAGAAAACACAAGTTCGAACGGAATTAGAGATACTCACCCGCAAGATGTGGAAGTTGCCTCGATAACTCAGCTCGGAAGTGTTCAGCCCCCGAAACGAGTCAGTACCCCGTATCGCTCGGACCCGGTTCATCATGTCCATCACCTCTTCCTGGGAGAAGGGTTCATCAGCCGCCACGCGGGTCATCTGCATCGATCAAGAAGTCTGCGCCCGACGTAGACGGCCGAGCGATCCCCGAGCCGGCCGAGCCCGAACCCGTCGGCCCCCCAACTCCCGAGGACGAAGCTCCAGTCGGGGGCACCCCTCCCTCAGGGGGCCGCTGAGTGATGGGTGCCGTGGCCGTTTCGGCAACAGCGGTTGGCTCGGTACCGCCGGTTCCACCCCACAAGCAGGAGTCGCCGTCCCTCCTGCGCCCAAGTCCACGTCAACTACTTCAATCGACGCCGGCTGCAGGGGAGGCTCGGTTTCAAGAGCTTGATCGGGCGCGCCCGCACCCGCACCCGCACCACTCGACGTAGGAGGATGCCCCTTAGAAGCTCGGGACTTCTTGAGCCGCTTCTCTTCACGGTGAAGGGGGCTAGACTTCTTAGACCGCTTCCCCTCGCGATCAGGTGAGCTGGAGCGGTGGTGGTGTTTCTTCTTAGAGTGAGACGAAGAGGACTTTTTCGACCGACTCTCGCCCCCCGCCACCTCTTTTCCCTTCTCTGCCGAAGGGCGCGTGTCCTCTGGCCCTTCTACCGCGAGGTCCCCCTCCCGAGTGGAAGTCTCGGGTTCTGTCGTTACGGGAAGCTGGCCCGCCTCCTCGGGGACTATTGTCTCCAACGGCTCCACCGACTCGGCCTCGGGAGCCACAATCGACTCGGTCCCTTCAGCGGCGGTCGATTTGCTGGGTGTAACCAGCGCCTCCAACGACGCCCGAGTCCACTTTATGAACTTGTTGGTTGACGCGTCCATCCAAACGTCGTCTACCAAGAAGAAAAGAAAAGCTAGGTTAGTTATTACAAAAGCCCGAGTAACGATACAACTTACCGAGTGCCGCCGGAAGCTCGGCGGCGATAGGACTCAAGCCGGCTCGGAAGAGAAGTCCTTCCTCTCCTACCAGCTTGTTGACATCAAATTGAAGACCCTTCAGCAACTCCGAAGCCTCCAAGTAGACTTTGTTCTTCTTGTAGGGCTTCAGAACGGGCAAAGCCGGGAGCTCTGCCTGCCACTCACTTGGGAAGTCGAAGGGACTCGGGGGCGAAAGATAGAAAAATTTCGGGTGCCAACCCTTGTTAGAACTCGGGTACTCGACTAGAAAAGGGAAACCTGGCTTCGCGTTGAAGAAGAATACACCTTTCTTCTTCATCTTCGGATAAAAGAAAAAATGGAAGACAGCGGGATCTAAAGGGATTTGGTACATTCAAAACACTAGGACGACTCCGCAGAGGAGTCGGAAAGAATTGGGCGCTAGTTGGTTCAGAGGGATTTGGAAATACTCGGCTATTTCTTGAAAGAACGCCGGAATCGGGAACCGGAGCCCTCCCTCTAACTGACCTTGAAAGAAGGTCAGGAAACCGGGCGGAGGGGTGTGGGGTCGGTGATGGCGCTCGGGAACCTCAATCCTATACTGACTCGGGATTTCATATTTAAGCCTAAGATTCGGATCGGGATTGAGCAGTGAAAGTACTAGACAAGGACTCGTACCAACAGAGCAGGTTTATCAGACGCCATTCCTAAGGCCACTACCGGCTTCTAAGATTCAACAAGGAGAAGAAACCGGAGCAAGGAAGAAGGAGAAGGAGAAGCTTACTTGAAGCGGAGACGAAAGGAAGACTGGAACGAGGAGTGGAGCAGCAGAAAGAGGAAGGACAGAAGGCGAACGACGGCGATGCAGGCGCTACGCGCCTGCCCCCTCCGACCTATTTATATCAAACCCTACTGCTCCTAGGCCGTCCGATCAAGCGGTGGAAAAAAGGCGGGATCAAGTTGCAGCCATCCGATGCGTTGGCATTTCCGAGGCAAGATCTCCATCATCATTGCGACGATTCGGCTGTCACATCGGACACCCCGCCTCATTAACTCATGCCTCGGAAATGACTCACACCATGCCGGCCACGTGCCCGCCGTCCGAACTAAACCATTAGCCCCCCGACGCGTGGCAGCTTCGCGCGAGGCGGCATATCTCGAGAATTAACCGTTAAGTTCGACTCGGACTCGGGCCTCACCTGGTCTAGTCAGTCTGACTTACGCCTCCTTCGACTAGACTCGTGGGAAGGCTGGTGTTACGGTCGTAAAATACGGAGGCGGATTTGATCATGAGAGGATGCCCGAACCGAGTGGGGATGTCCGAGACAGCGAACGATCAAACCCGCGCCCCGCAACCCGATCCGAGATACCAGGAAGGCGGCTTTGGCCCGATCCGAGTCCGAAAGGCCAGCTTCGTTATTAAAGGATTCTGAAGATATCGCCGAATCAACTCCTCACCGGTCCGCTGGCTGAATCCTCCGAGTAACTCCTCCTAACTCATAGCAGCCGAAGCCGACTCCTGGTCAGCTCGACTGATCAGCATCCCGCCGACTCACCTTGAAGAACCGAGACGGAACAAGATGCCTCCTTCATTGACCACTCCTCTCCTTGTACGACAGTCCAATATCTGACACCCCCTCACTGGGTATGGTGATCCGCCGCCTAACGTACGCCTTCATTCATAGGCGTACGAGCATCATTAAGACACCACTCCTTACGAGTACGAAGTGTACTCCCCAGGTAAGCTCCACCTTACCGTGTCAATGGTACGGATCCCTTCTCACATATATAAGGCGAGCCCCCTCCTAAGAGACAGGTATGCGCTCTCCACTTTCTCGTCACTTTCCTTCTGTTTTCTCCTCACTTCCAGTAAGCTAACTTAGGCATCGGAGTGGTCGCGCCGGTCACACCGGCCTTCCCTCTCACGGTGTCTGTGCTTGCAGGTCTCCGACGATCCTCGATGTCTCCCTCCATCTTCACCTTATAGTGGGGCTGAGGAAAAGTTACGCATCCAGAAGCCGCTCTTGACGGGAACAACATCCATTTATATAAACCCCCTTTCATGCTACAAATATTAAATCATTTAATGGGGTTTAATACTTTAATGATAATTATTGTTGGTGTTAATTCAAGTATAAGCCCACCAATTAGATATTAATCCCCTAACGGGACTTAATCCTTTCACATATTAAAAATAACCACAATTATAATGCCAAAAATATAATAAAAGTTAAATATTATTTGTTGATGTGGAGCCTCAGTTGGTTGTTGACATGACGATGGAGAAGCACATGGCATTAATAAATTATCTTAAACTACTGAGGTAATTAAGTGGTCATCTAATCAAGTTTAGCAACTTTAAACTGAGTTGTTTTGACTTGGTATCAATATCTTTCAAATAGAATGTATATATTACAGCTAAAGTGTCAAAATTCGTCAATGATTCAGCTTAAGCTAAATTGCATGCCACTGTGTTGCACAACACAACATATAAAAATCATTTTTACTGCATACATAGTTTAAGAAAACTCTTCATTTTCCATGCACTGCCATAACTTTTGAAAACATTTAATGGCCTAGATCTACATTCCTACAAATCTTCGTGGTGCAGAAAGACTTCCACCAGACATAATAGTATTCGAGTCAGATCTCTATCCACGAAGGTTATGGGGAAATCCAAGTGAGGTAAGCAATTTGTTTTTTTTTACTTGAATCTTTTTTATAAACAAAATTATATTTTGCTTCAAAGAATTTTGGAAAACAACCAAGCAAGAGAAGCTTATGTTAAAGGTAGATCGCTGCCTATCTGAATTTTGATAAATAGTCATCTTTAAATATTTCTTCAAAAAATCTAGTACTTTTTTTTCTCAGTTCCTTAACACTGGTTGAAATTCAGGATTTGCAGATCCAACAGAAGTTCCTTGTAACTTTCACAGTTGGATACGACCAGAAAAAAAATATTGATGCAGCTATTAAAAAGGTACGTGAAGCAACAAAACTGACAATTTATTAGTTTTCTAATTGCCGCTTTACAAACCGAGTGTAGAATGATGGGTTTTCATTATAGTTTCCTTGTTGTGATTGTTTGTCTGTGCTCAAAACTTTGATGAACGTTGCTGCACTTGTGTTGTTCGATACATATTCCTTTCCCAAATATCCATTGTTTTAAGCAAATTTGATATCTTAGTTCTTTAGATACTGAAAATATTCAGTGAAGGTGGAGTATGGCTGGCCAGCCATACTCCATACTCCATTGGTTTCATATGATCTTTGATTTCAGAAGACCATGATAATGTTTGCCATTAGAGATATACCTGCTACCAAAAGAAAAGAATTCAGGTGAACTATTGCTTGTGATTCCAAGCATACAAAGACTTTCCACTATTCTTTTGAGGCATTTCTAGGAACAACTTGATCTGAAATAAGAAGCTTTGTTTGCATTTTTGTTTTATTCAACAAGATGTGAGTATGCAACTTGTGTGTATCTACATACTTTGTATTTGATTCCGATCGAGAATCATGCATGATGTTGCAGTTCTCTGAGAATTTTACAATCATGCTGTTCCATTACGATGATCGGGCAAGCGAGTGGGATGAACTTGAGTGGTCAAAGAAGGCAATTCATGTCAGTGCAAGAAAACAAACTAAATGGCAAGTTACAAATCCAAACTCAAGAGTTCAAATCATGGTTGGCAACAAATTAACTTCTTGATGATTCATTCAATTAGGTGGTTTGCTAAGCGTTTTCTACACCCTGATATCGTGGACCCATACGACTACATATTCATTTGGGACGAAGATCTTGGAGTGGAGCATTTTAATGCCGAAGAGTTAGTATAAGTTGGCTTTGCTTAAAGTATGCATGCACCAAATGAATAATTTGGTAAATATTTCAGATACATTAAGTTGGTAAAGAAACACGGCCTAGAAATTTCACAGCCCGGCTTGGAGGCAAACAAACATTCAACATGGCAAATGACAGAGAGGAGAAGGAACATAGAAGTCCACATGTGAGCTTTACACCAACAAATTCACATACTTTAATTTGTCGCAAACTTCAATTATAATCTTTTGTAATATACTGATTTGTTGGCTATCGATTCTCATCTGTCAGGGAAAGTGAGGAGAAACGTGGAAGGTGTCCTGACCCTCATCTTCCACCCTGTGCTGAGTATATAGATACATATATATATATATATATATATGGATCCTCGATCGCTTTTTGATGGTCTTCAACACTCATTCTGTTTTCTTAATTCATGTCTCGTCCGCAGGTTTATTGAGATAATGGCGCCTGTTTTTTCCCGAGAGGCTTGGCGTTGCACATGGCACATGATTCAGGTACGTCCCTGCCCTGCCCTTCCCTGCCTTCTCTTAATGCTCCAACCACAATCCTAGCTAGCAGCTAGCTTGTGCCTTAACACCAACCTTATGCCGCGTCTGCAGAATGACCTGGTTCATGGATGGGGTCTTGATTTTGCACTTAGAAGATGCGTGGAGGTACAGTACATACATCTTTGGACACTTTTGTTGCTTTAGCTAACGTACGTCGCGTTGATCTTGTATCTCTAGCTTGCTCATGAACGTATGGGCGTGGTCGATGCACAATGGATTGTTCATCAAGGTGTTCCTACACTTGGAAATCAGGTACGTAGTTTTTCTTTGGGTTTACGTAGTCCTACGCCTTCTGCTCAATGGTGAAACAAATTCTCTGTTAACGTGCATGTGCAAGGGTTTGGCGCAGAATGGAAAATCCCCACGGGAAGCGGTGCGATCGATTAATTAGAGTTTGTTCTCTTAATTCCTTGTGAATTGCAGATGAGATTGATATATTTTGTTGGGTTTTTTTTGTTGTTGTTGGTTTTGCGCAGGTGCAAGATCGGTGCCAAAAGGAATGGAGAATGTTCCAAGATCGAATGGCAAGTGCAGACAAGGCATATTTCAGAGCAATGCCGTAGCTCTTCAGATGAATCAGTCTTAGCCATGATTTCTTCTTTTCTTTTTTTTTCTCTTTTTTTTTTAATTACTGATGAAAAGGTTAGAAAATATAGCTAGGTAGACAGCACGATAGTGTGGAAGAACTTGGAACAAAACTCCTTTAAACAGTTTCATATTCGCTATTCTACTCTATTCAAATAATCCAAATGTTGTTCTTATTTATTAATTTAAAAATTAATTCAATTTACAGTGTAGAATACTTACCAACATATCAGGTACGTTTAAACATTAATCCTCAAATTGTTGCATTACGAACTCCCATTTATTTATTTTTAAATATTTAAATCAATATTAAATTAAGTTCTCTTTTAAAAAATTTATCCTATTGTTAAAATACCTCTTCTTTACTAAAACATAAACAATCTAATTAATAACTTACGAAGACAAAATAGATATTTTAATAATAAAATACAAACTTTAACAAATTAATGGATACTTAACAATTATCCAATTTTTTAGTGTTTAAAGTTTTGAGCTATGCTTTTGTCTCAAACTCTGTTCTCATGGAATAGCCTTCAACTTGACCCTGATGCATCATGCAACGCCAAGTTCAATATTTCTAGGTGGCAATTGAGAGAATTAAGTCCCATTAGGAGATTAATCTCTATTGGATTGGATGGATTTATACTTGAATTAACACTAACAATAATTATCATTAAGATATTAAACCTCATTAAATGATATAATATTTATGACATTAAGGGAATTTATATAAATGGATGTGGATTAAATGTATAGATATTTAATAACATGGTTCGTTAATATTAATGGGCTATTAATGGGTTATGGATTTTATGGTAGATGGTCCCTATAGAATGAGCAAAGGTATAAGAGGGGAAATGAGCAAAGGTATAAGAGGGGAAAGCTGATTTTCAATTTGGGCATCTGGAAGCTTGCTGAAATCTTGAACAACTTCTTCTTCCTCACTTCTCTTCCCTATTGAGATGACTTGGGTTGTCGGCCCATTCCTGTAAACGGTCATTTCTCATTTGCAGGAACTTTGACGATAAGTAATGATACAATGACTCTTTGCTTTAGACTTAGGTCAACATTCGATTTGTCATTGTATCAATTTCAATTTTGTAGCGTTGTTAAATATGATAAGCTTGATCCTGTTTTTGATACATCATAGATTAAGTTTGATGTATCATATTTCTATTGCTTACAATTGATATCAGAGCTTTAGGATTGTTTTTATCATTGATTTTAAGGCGTAAGGATTATTTTCGATGATTTAGTACATATACATCAATTGTGCATTCGATTCCATTTAGTGAGCAAAATTGATACATATCCATCGAATGTAGCATAGATAAAGTATGATTTAACCCATAGATCGAGTTTTTTGAATTGTCCGCAAAGAATGCAATTTGATGACACGATTTGTGAAAGTCACCAATCGATTGATGGGTGCAAAATTGTTAACAAAATGGTTTGAAATCGATTGAGTCAATCGATTGATTGCTATAAGGACTAATTGATTGTTGAACCTGTGACAGCAAACAATAGAGTCTGGAATTGATTGGGTTGATCGATTGGCTATCACCAACTAATCGATTGCTGAACTTATGTTTGGACACAATAATGTTCCAAATCAATTAGGTTGATTGATTGGTTGACATCAATCGATTGTTGAATTTAGGGTCAGATATAGTAGAGTCTGAAATCGATTGGGTAGATCGATTGGTGTTAATCAATCAATTATCGTAAGGATCAATCGATTGTAGTTCGCTGGATTATCCACAAAAGGTTTCTAAATCGATCGGTGTGATTGATTGGTGTTCACCAATTGATTGCTAAGAGATGTCAATCAATTGGGGTGGATGAATTCATGAACAATAGCCTTCTGAATCGATCAAGGAACTCGACTGTTTTTGACAATCGATTGTCGTGTCCTGAAAATGGCACATAAGGCATATCAATCGATTGCTAACTATTGGCAATCAATTGAGCAGAGTATCAATCGATTAGTAGTTGACACCAATCAATTAACTACATTTTCAATAGTTTTCCCCTAAATTCTTCTTCGTGTTTGCTACTTAGTCAAGTCAATACTATCGCCAAAGCGAAAACTACTAGGAAGAGTAAGGGTATTTGCATATAGGGATGTACATCCATACTAAAGATGGTTGACCCAAAAAAAAGTCATTCTTTATGCTGAATGTATGTTTATGGAAGCTCACAAATCTAGTTTAGCTTCTAAATCATGCACATAGTGTGTTGGCCCAAAGGAAGGGGCACTATATGGAATATTATGAGTGGTAGTTGAAAATATAAGTTAACTAAGGAAGCTCATAAAGAAAGTATCATGTGTATAATGCATCGGCCCAAAGGAATGTGAGTTATGTGACAAATGAAGATGATTATAAATTGTTTGGAAAGTACCACTAGCAAGTTGCATTTTAGCCCAAAGATTTAATATAATATTGCACTAAGTATCTCAATTAATGCTCATAAAGTTGCATGTTTGTTTGTTGCATTTTGTTACTGCACAACTATAAATTGAGCTATGTTCTTTGCTTTTGTTTATATAGCACTTACAATATATGTCAATTTGAACAACATCTCCATGATTACCAACACAAACTATGGACAATGGAAAGAGCATATTATGATACTTGTAAGTTGTATGGACCTAGACTTTGCATTTAAGTACAATCGCTCTACAGATTTTCTCTAGTGATTCCACAGCAAATCAAATATTGATCTTTGAAAAGTGAAAGCGATCAAATTGCATGAGTCTAGCAATCATGAAGATGTCTGTTCTGTAATCCATTAGAGATTCGATAATTGAAAATGAGGATATCAAAACCTTTATTAAGGAGTTAGCAAACCAATTCGCCTCAAACGAAAAGGTTGAGACTTCCATACTTCTTACGAAGTTGGTGTCCATGCAATATAACGGGAAGGGTAGCATAAGAGAATACATCATGAAGATGTCGAATTTGGTTACAAGGTTTAGGACACTAAAGCAGAGAAATAGACACTAAATGAGCTTTTAGCTCAGTGTATATAGGAACAAGAGAGATTAAGACATAACACATCTCAAAGTGTTCACTTTACATCCTCATCTCGGTATTTGAATAAGAAGAAAAAGGATAAGAGTAAGAACAAGGGTAAACAATTTGTAATGGTTGGAGCTTCAAGGCATAAGGGGAAAAACAACAAGATCCGGATCCAACTTGTTACTATTATAAAAAGAAAGGTCACCTAAAGAAGGATTACCTCAGATTCGTCAACTGACAAGTCAAGATAGGTAAACTTCTCAACTTTGTCAGTTAAGAAGTCAATCTAGCTACAGTATCTAATAACACTTGGTGAATAGATACGGGTGCAATTACTCATATAAGTGTAACTATGTAAGGTTGCTTTTGAAGCCAAACGTAAATGATGCTGAAAGATTCATCTATACGAGAACTAACAAGAAGGTGAAAGTAGAGGCAATAAGTGTCTTTAGAGTTTATTTAGGGAACAATATACTTTTGAATTTGAAAAATACATTTGTAGTACCGTCATTTAGACGGGACTTAATTTTTATTTTATGTTTACACAAATCTGAATACACTTGTTCATTTGGAAATGTAAAGTCTAGTATTTTGAATACTAAAACTCATATAGATAATTTTGTGATGCATAGTATAGGTGTGAAGCATGGTGTAACAAAAGAAAATTCATCCATGTTGTAGCATAGGCATTTAGGATATTTCTCTAAACAACACCTAGAAAGGTTAATGTCACTAAGAATTTTTTATTCCCTTGATATGTCAGATCTTAAAAATCTGCATTTAGTGTATCGAGAGGAAGATGAATAACAAAAGTAATAAGGGTTCAAAACGGAGTAATAGGGTCTTAGAGCTTATACATACGGATATATATGGGTCGTTCCCTAAGGCTTCTTAGAATGATCAAACATACTTTATAAGATTTATAGATGACTATTCCTGATATGAATACTTACACCTTATTCACGAGAAGTCGCAATCCCTAGACATGTTCAAAACTTTCAAAGCCGAAGTTGAAAATCAATTTAGTAAGAAGATTAAGGTTGTTAGATTAAACCGTGATAGTGAATACTATAGTAGATCTGATGAATCAGGTAAACAACATCCTGATTTATTTGCGGATTACCTTATTGAGTGTGGAATCATGGCGCAATATACCATGCCTGGGATCCCTCAGTAGAATGGTGTAGCAAAGCGAAGAAACCTAACTCTAAAAGATATAGTGAGAAGTATGATTGCATTTTCTTCTCTATCAGAGTCTTTATGGGGTGAGACACTCAAGACTATGGTTTACTTGCTCAATAGAATTCCTAGTAAGGCGATAATGAAAACCCCATACGATCTGTGGACAAGTAAAATGTCTAGTCTTAGGCATCCATGTCTGGGGTTGTCTAGTTGAGACTAGGCCTTATAGATCTAACGGAAAAAATTGGGCTCAAGAACCATTAGCTGCTTTTTTATAGGATACTCTGAAAATTTAAGGGGCTTCAAGTTTTTCAACTCCTAGAATAGATCCTTTTTCAAGATGGATATTGTCAAGTTTATTGAGTATGATGGGAGTGATAAAGTTAGAGAAATATCATTTGAGAAAAACATTGATGATCCTAATATAGTAGTTACTGATGCAGCTGATAGTGAAATAGTTGTTCTCATTCCACATATAGTTGAAGTTGCACAACCTGAAGGGGTAGTGGACTATGATATTTTCATATCTCTTCCAATTTAAATAGAGTGGGTATCAGCTCAAATAGAGGTATTTCTCATACGGTTGAGTATAACTCCCAACCACCTCAAGGGCATGTGCCACTAAGGAGATCCATTAGATAGAGGAGATCTACGATGTCGCGTGACTATGTTTATCTCCAAGAGCATGAGTTTGACATTGGGTTAGAGGATAATCCTACATCTTTCTAAAAAGTCAAATAATGTCCTCATCCAGAAAAATAAATCGAATCCATGAGCAGGGGCGGCTCAAGCCTCCGGGAGTCCCTAGGCGAAATTTTTTTAAAAATAATTATTATTATTTTAAAAAATTTTCTTTCATCTTTTTTTATTCGGATTTGAGATTGATAATGGTGGGTTTAAATTTTTTTTAAAATAAATTAAAATATTAATTTTAAAAATAATTTTTTGTATAAAATTAAAATTTTTTAGCTTTTGAGATGTAAAATTATTAATTAATTTCTATATTCATTTCATTTGTAATTTCTTTAGCAGAAATCATAACAGATATGAATCCATTTTCTCTACACTCATTCAAAAAAGAAATAAAACCTTTTAATTGATCTAATACAATAGTAATGTTCATATCTTTATATTGTAAAAATTTACTAACAGTATTAACTGCGAATAAGATTACAAGTTTATAACAAGAATCATTGATAAGAAAATAAGAAATTAACAGAAACATAAAAAAAAGATTTGATAGGAAAATAAGGAAGACAATACCTTTAGGTTTTAAGATCATAGAAAAATATATAACAAAAGATCTTAATTCTAATCGTTTCTCTCCTTAAACCCCTTGTGATGATTTCGAAAATGTCTTGAGAAAAGAAAATAAACTATCAAATAATTAAAATGTTTGAAGCTGAGCAAAATAGGTTATTAGGTTAATAAGGAAGGAAGGTCGAAGGAGAGGAATATAAAGAAACTAGTAGGATTAAAGTTTTAAGAATTGAGAAATATTAAATATATTGGAATTATGCCAAAATCTTTATGAAATCAAATGACCATGCCAAATCTCTACAAAATCTAATGATCATGCCAAATCTTTCCAAAATCTAATATATATATATATATATATATATATATATATATAATGATTAATATTTTAAAAAAATGGGCCCCAATTTATTGGGGGCCCTAGGCATAGGCCTTAGTGGCCTATGCCTAAAGCCGGCACTGTCCATGAGGGAAGAGATGAAGTCTATGACAGACAACGATGTTTGGGAACTTGTCGAATTGCTTGAAAGAGTGAAACTTGTTGGTTGTAAATGGATATTTAAAATCAAATGAGATTCAAATGGCAATGTCGAAAAATATAAAACTCACATTGTCACCAAAGGATTCACTCAAAAAGAGGGTGTTGATTACAAAGAGATCTTTTCGGCGATTTCGACAAAAGACTCCTTTAGGGTAATCATGACATTTGTAGCTCATTGTGACCTAGATCTTCATCAAATGGATGTTAAAATTGTATTTTTCACTGGAAATATTGAGAAAATTATATACATTTGAGTAGGGAGATTCAAAGCACCAAGTATGTAAATTAAGGAAGTCGACTTATGGGTTAAAATAGATATTTTATCAGTGGTACTAGAAGTTTAATCAAGTGATTTCTTCATACAATTTTAAAGAGAATTCAGTTGATCAATGCTTGTATATCAAATTCAGTGGAAGCAAGTTCATCATACTTGTTCTGTATGTGGACAATATATTGTTAGTAAACAATGATAAGGGTTTGTTGTTATAAACCAAATCATTTCTGTCAGATGTATTTGAAATGAAGGATCTTGATGATGCATCCTTTGTCTTAGGCATACAGATTGTTCGTGATTGTTCAAGGTGCATACACTTGGACTTTCACAAAAGGTCTATATAGAAAAGATATTCATTCAGTATAGTATGCAGAATTGTGCTCTTAGAGACACTCCTGTGTCAAAGGGTTAGCTTGCAACAATGGCCACGTCATGAACTTGAGATTAAGGAATGTAATAATTCCTTATGGATTGATAATAAGGACTTTGATATATGTTCAAGTATGTACATGTCCCAATCTTGCGTACATTATGGGGACGTTGGACAAATATTTGAGTAACCCTAGACCAGAGCATTGGAAAGATGTAAAAAGGGTTATGTCGTATTTGCAAAGAACAAAAGATTACATGCTCACATATTAGAGATCAAGTCATATGTAGATTATTGGATATTCAGACTCTGATTTTGTTGAATGTATAGTTGGAGGTCCACCTCAGACTATGTCTTCATGTTGGTAGAAGGAGTTATATCATAGAAAAGCATCAAACAAAGATTAATAATCACATTCACTTTAGAGATAGAATTTATAGCCTGCTATGAAACTTCTAGCCATATAAATGGATGTGGAACTTTATCAAAGGGTTACAAATCATTAGGGGCATTGATAAATCATTGAGGATCAACTGTGATAATAAAATTATAAAATTATATTCTAAGAACAATTGCAGCTCATCAAAGTTAAAACACATTGATATAAAATTTTTTACGATTAAAGAAAGGGTTTAAAGTCATCAAATTATAGAGCATATAAAGATAGATTCCTTGTTAACAAATTCGCTCACCAAGAGTTTGTCACCCAAGGTGATTCATCAACATGTGCTGAATATAGGATTCTTCAGTTTAACGAAGTACTCATTGGTAAAAAACTATATTTTGATGTAATGCTCTATATTAATAAACACATATAATTTTGACTTATTATATGTACTAAAGTTTTACATGTGTATATGATTTTTGACTCTTCGACATAAGAACATCATGATTTACTATTACGATTTTGTATATAATTTTATAAATATGATATGAGACTCTATTTACTATTGCAATTTTGCATACAGTTTTATAAATATAAGTCATAAGGTTGAATCATGGTTTACTACTATGATTTTGCATACAATTTTATAAATATGATATGAGACTCTATTTACTATTACGATTTTGCATACAATTTTGTAAATATGAGTCATAAGGTTGAATTATGATTTATTACTGCAGTTTTACATAAAATTAAGTAAACACAATTCGAATATATTTTAGGTCATAAGGAGTACTCTTGAAAATAGATATGTAAAGATCATATTTCATTGCATTTTCATATTACACATTCACATTTGATCACTATGATTATTGTTGGGTCTTGTTACAGTTATAATAACTCTGATTTCTTTAGTCTCTTGCTAATTGAATTAATGAATCAGATTGTTTGAAGGGGTATTTAATCCAAAAAATTTTGACATGTTGAACTCAACTAAGGTGTTGTGTGGTGTATACGGTATCAAGTATAATATAAGTGGGAGATTGAAAAGATTAAGTCTTCATTAGAGGATTAATCTCCATTTGATGGACTTATACTTGAATTAACACCAACAATAATTGATATTAAAATATTAAACCTCATTAAGTGATCTAATATTTGTAGCATGAAGGGAAGTTTATATAAATAGATGTGGATTAAATGTGTAGATCTAATAATCCGATTTGTTAATATTAGTGGACTGTTAACGGGTCATAAGTTTCATGGTGGATAATCCCTACAGAATGGGCTAAGGTATAAAAGAGGAAGGCTGATTTCAATTATGGGCTGATCTTGGGATCTTGAGCTTCTAATTCTTCCTCACTTCTCTTCTCCATTGAAACGAGAACTTTGATTGTCGATTCATCTTTGTAGAAGCTCATTCCACACTTGAGTTACCTCGGGATAAGAAAGGATACAATAACTCTTATTTTGAACTCAGATCAGCATTCAAATTGTCATTGTATTAATTTCAATTTTGTAATCTTATTGAAGATGAAAATTTTAATTCTATTTTTATGCATCATAAATTAAATTGGATGTATCTATTGCTATTGCTTACAACAATTGCCATCATGTGCAGTTGCATGTGCAGTGTGTCCAATTGTCTGCTCTGATAGAGTCGATTATGATGCTGAAAGTATGCAGCTGGAAAGACGCACGCTTTATTGCTTCAGCTTCAGCACCACAACCATGGCTTTCCTAACCTTTACTTTGCCTCTGGATCTTGTCTGAGAGATGTCGTGAATAAAAATCCAACACAGTCATCCAAAGCCCATGCATGACAATGAGAGACTTGAAGGTGATGCTAGCTAACAACAAGGTGATCTACATTCTCAATGCCCCCTACGCTGAAAAAAACACTAGACTTGATATGAACTTGAAGGTGCATGTCCAGGCCTCCTGTATCTGAGAGCTAATCGACTCAGACAAAACATATGATGTTGATTTTACTTTTGTCTGATCATGAAAAGAAAAACACAATCAAATTCTGACATGACAGTGAAGCAGTGCAAGCACACAACATAGGAAAAAACAACATGAATCCAGGCCCCAATCTGTTTTTTCCTTTGTTATCAGAATATGGACTTCGCAATGTAATTGAAAAGCCATGAATCCTTCCGGCTGTGCAGGTCCTCCTCGTGCATCCACTTCACACCCCACTCGGTGGCCTGTACCAACTCTATCTCCTCCATCCGCATCGCGCTGGCATCCGACACAGGCACGCGCGTGCCTGCTGTTCGCTGATATGCATACTCCACCAGCTCACGGTTGTCGCTTGCAGCTTCCCTCTCGCTTTCATCATGTGGCGTGCAATATCCATGGCGTCGGCGCATTGACATGTCTCTGTTCCAGTACGCCTACTGCTCGACGTTTGTTAGGAGGAGACGAGGGCCTCGCTGCAGTATTGGACAGGACGTAGCTGCGAGGAAGCATGCATCTCTTGCATGGGGCCTCGCACTAATTGCATTCTAGCGACGCATTAAATCAAACTGGAAGAAGAGGAATCGTTTCTGATTAATTGGGGTTGGTGAAATTGTACCAAATGTTGGGTTTTGGATCGTATTTCTATATCTAATCGGCATCACGCGTGCATGCAGCACTGGACAAGCTGGGTCAAGAACAGCATGCAAATTGTTATTTTATAGTGCCTGCATATTCATGGTTGGAGATCACTACAGGAACACTGGTGCTGCAGAATTTTCTTTTAGTACTTTGCTACTTATGAAACTCTCAAGATTATATATGTCTAGATCACTTGGTTCTTGGCCATTTTGGTAAGTATTTTCTTCAGTATACTTTTTGTTTCAAACTTCAATTAATTCTACTGCAGTGAATGGCTAGCTAGATCGACTTCTTCATTGGTTATTTGCGTGAAGGAGGCTGCTTTTAAGTTTTTACCAAGTAACTCTTCTCTGAATTTGGTGAAAACCAAACACAGATTGCAAAGAATTAATCCAACAGTATGCAGTGAAAATATTGAAAGGGCAAAATGAAATACAGTAATTAAGAGTTAGTTTGTTGCGTGGCTGATACATCCAAGAAAGTGAAGGAATTCTTTACAAGTGATGCCATTTACGATCAACAAAGTGAGATTTCAGGCAGGGAAAAGAGGTGTGGGTTGTGGTGTCAAATCATAATTTTAGGTTATTGCTCTTGCTCTTTAATGTTCCTCCACTGAAGAGGACGGCCTTTAGGTGGTGTGGGGAACACTGTGCTGAAACTGGTACCCTTGGTGGCAAACACTGAAAGGAAAATCCAACAATTCAGCAAATGCAAATCCTGCAGCAAGTGTGTGCCCATATATGACAGCTCCTGTGAACTTATTGGCTGGATTTTTGCCACACATAGCAGCATGACATAAGAAGAAGACGACAAGGATCATTTCGCTACAATCTCGCCGGCTCTGGATTTTGCAGCTATTTTTATTCTCTGCTGCTTGTTCTGGTCCAGTTAAGTGATGCATGGGCATGTGGAGCATGGAGTACTTTTCCTATCATGTCCCATATTGTTGTGTCTGGACCAATTGCCTTTGTTTGTCAGCTGATCTATCTGCTTAATTCAGAAGGTGAACTGGAGTCTGAAGCTAAGACAATTGAGTTGTCTCCGAGAACGGGGCATAAAATAGAATAGATGATGGTTGATGCCGCCAGCTTCGAAGTTCCGAAGAGGAGACTGTCGAAGTTGAACATTGAGCTTGCCTCTCATGTTTTGCTTATATATACTAATGCTCAGTTTAGTATAATAAAGGGATGGATCGTAGTAGGGAGAAAGATCTAATGTGAAAGAGAAAGAAAAGAAAAGAAATCTATCTTTATCCTATCAAGAACTGAAAGAAAACTTCCAGTTCTCAGGACTTGCAGGCAGTCGACTCGAGAGGCTTACAAACAAGCCGCAAGATCACAGGCCGTCGGAAAGTTCATGAGCAGGCAGCGAGCTCATCGCCGGCCGACGATGGTAGGTGGTGGCTCAGGAGGAAGGAGGGTGGTGGGAGGAGGTGAAGGAGGAGGATATTGAGCCTTGGACAATTTGAAGCTTCAAAGTTAAAATATTTACAGGAAGATATTAAACTTTCTTTACAAATCATGTATTCTAAATTCAGATTTTAAAAAAAAAACTTCAAAATATACTGAGATAAAGGTGAAGAAGATAATTTGCAGACTTTATGGACACTTTATAAAAGCAAACCAAAAAAAAAAAAAGTAGTGCAGGCAAAGGCAATTATGATGAGAATGATTTCTGTAAAAGCGAATTCAATTAGATGGTGGCTAATCTTAGCTTTTATTCAACTATTTCACAATTAATTAATCTACATCTTATCACTTGGATTGTGATAAACAGACTGGAAGCATCTATGCCTTTGCAAAGAAAACTTCTTTACGAAATTAATCGATGCTTCTCATTTGAACTTCTGTTCATAGCCAACAATTTGCTGATGATCTTCTTGGGCTTCATAGGAAGTGAACAAAAGGCCTTGAGCCGCGAAGAAGTGGTTCTCAAGAGAGCTTCACTGGGAATTAGGTCGTAGTCGATGTCATTATCGTCCTCGGCAAGCTTCATCTTGAGGGTTTGGAGCTTGGCAGCAGGGCATTTCAATCTTGAGATACTCCAACCGTCTTCCAAGGGAGTAGCAGTGCCAATGCGGGGAGTAGCAGTGCCAATGTGGTGAAGCTTCAGTAACTCCCTGTCTTCATCTCTGGTGCCGGTCTTGGCCAGAAGTGCCTTGATGTTGCTGGGTAACTCAGTCACCTGGCAGCCTGACATGGCAGCTCGCGATTGCTCGAAGAACAGTACCTGCACAACTACCCTGAGAGGAAGTAGCTCATTCTGTGCTGCATGCATGCAGGCCTCAACTGACAGCTTCTTGCAATCCAACATTCTACACAATTGCTTCCTTGCATTCTTGCCAAGCTCTGGGTGTGACTAAACCAAGCACAACCAAGATTAGTGTGAGGATCACTCGAAAATGAATCAATTAGTGATCAATTACCCTGAGGTAGGTGTCGATGACTCCGTAAAGATCATCATGGTTGATCCTGGCAAACTCTGGGACAGCTTCAGCAGCAGCAATTAGCTTCTCCATGGGCAAGTTCTTGTCCCTGGCAATTTCTTGGAGATAGCCATCAATGAGCTTGGCCACTCGCAGCTTGGAGCTGTGGGAGGCCGAGGATGACCGTCGGCTGTTCTCCTGCAGCTCGAACTCCACGTTCTCGGCCGACCGAGACCTCCTCCTCTCGCACCAAAGCTTCTCCCTAAGTGGACTGGTCGCAGGGCTCTGCCACTGAAGCAGAAACTCCTCCAACATGGTCATCACCAGATCAACATCATATAATGTGTTGCTGGAATCTGATGCGGGTGGAATCAAGAGATCCTCGACTGATGCTTCCTCCAATTGTAATCCAATTCGTCTGGCCAATTCCGTCTTCAATGAAGCAGAAGCATGGAGAAAGTTGGCGGCTTTGAGAAGCTTGAGAAGGAAAACACACGAAATAGAGCCTTTGTCGGAAGGCAGCAAGCTCACTATCTTCTCCATTAGTAGCGTAGGCCTTATGGTGGTCTCTTGGCCGTCGCCCGGCGCCATCATTGGCAGCCACCTGCCGGCATAGACCTGCAATGCCTCGCCGACAAGCTTGCCGGAGACGATACCGGCGGATTTCACAGCCACCATGATCCGCCAGTAGTGGTCGACGTCGAGTTCGCTGAGGTCGTCTGCCCACAGGTTCCTCGACGTGCTGGGGAAAGTAGAATTGGCGATGATGGTGGAGGCGATGGAGTCGACGCAGCGGCCGGTGACGCCAACCTCCTCGCACAAGGCTGCGTGCCTCCGCGTGCTCTGCAGCGTGACCAGCGTATCCTTCCACCGCCGGAGGATGGAGTTGAAGAAGACGTCGAGCTTGCCGAGTAGGTTGCTGCAGTCGGCTGCGTCGCTCATCCGGAGGTAGTGCGCGGCGCACCAGACAGGCACGAGGTTGAGGGGGCTGAGGGTGATGGTGATGCCGTAGCAGAACTTGGCGCAGAGCTCAAAGGCCTCGGCGCCACCGGGGAAGTCCGGGAGGTGTATGACGATCGGATCGGCCGCGTCCTTGAGCTCGGAGTAGAGCTGTTGCAGGCGAAGGCATTTTGACAGCAGGGGGAACTGCATATCACAGACATCAACACCAAAGAGAATCTGGTAACAAGAACTGTAAAAAAAATGACAGAAACTCGAACGAATTGCGGTGGAATTTACCTGGTGCAGATGATACAAGTTTTTCTGCACCTGGATTTGGAGGTCAGTGGAGACCTCTGAAGAAACAGACCTGGAATTAAGAGTTCGAAAGCAGAAAAGAATCAGAAATATTGTTTCCGCAGCTATGAACAAATAACTGATCAAAAAAAAAACTGACTACCTGATAGCTTCTGTGGTGAAGAAAGTATCAGGCCTGGCTCCAAGCTTCATGAACCTCATTTTTGGAAGCTTAGTTCATCACCTGAGACAGAATCCAAGGAGCCTAGAGAAGGCTGGCTGGGGTCTGGAGGATTTTATTGGAGGGAATAAGTAATTCAATTGATTTTGGCTGCTCAAGAAGGTTGTATATATAAACATCATCCTCAAACTATGTTTGTCATAACTGGCCCTCTCAAGAAAAGACCTCACTAAAGATAAATTGATCCTGTGCCTTCGATTTAGAAAGAACTCAGAAGATTGATCTCATTGCAGCTCTTACTTGTCAACTCTCCACTGTTACTGCTGACTGAGAAGGATCAATGACCGACCCCATATCCCATAATTGCCAGCAAAGAGATTAAAATAAAATAAATACTCGTTCAATGAACCTTTCTCTATCCAGCCATCGTACCTTCGTACCTCATCTGTTCTTGTGGCAAATATTATAAAAGGATATCTTCTCTCTCAAATAAGCCCTGTTAAGAGGCCCCAGACGCGTGTGTGTTGGCTTATGAGTTATGAGATCATACCAAAACGAGTGCTCATGTATCAAACTGGTGCAACTTAATTAGCTTCATGGGGATATGTGGAGGATGATGAAGGTTTGGCCTCATGTACCTTGTCACATTGGAAACTTGTGTTGCAATTGGTAAGCCAAGCGTGCGCTGGTCTGAAACAAGAGGTTGATGGAGATGGATGCAAGCCTCAAGGAGCTGGAAGCTGAAGACAAAGGTTGATGAGTTCATTAGCTGCCCAGTACTGTGGTCATTAGCTGTCATTTCAAGAGAAAAAACATGTCATTCATAAATGATGATAAGAGGGAATTATGGTGATTCAATGCACATATATGAATTTCATGACCGAAGTGAGAAACAATAATTAACTGGAATAATTCATGGTATTCCCACATGACATGGCTGCCCGCAGGACTAATCTGTCTTCAAGAATTCCGACAAGACTTTTCCTGATGATTCGGTTGGTAGAAAAAGGAGTCTCTGATTCACACACACCTCCCTTGGCTGCCATTATTATTATTGTATTGTTTTCAAACGAAACAAATCAAAGTGAACCACAGTTAACTTGAGTCTGTACTTAATAGAAAGAGGCAATGCAGATTGCTTGGCTAACCCAGGTAGTAGAACACCCCCAGCCAAGCCAAAAATGCTACAATAGTTACAATAACGCCTACAACAGCTACTAAGCAGGAGAAACAACCTTAGAATCCTTACTCTGCTTTACAAAAAACTATTTTCTCAAATCCAAACTTCTAAGTCACGGCAACAACTTTATCATTGTGCCCAGGCTCTCCTTCACCGGCAGGCGGAACAAAAAAGGAAAAGAACAAAAAGAAGCACTCCAGCAGCCAATAATGATCATGACCATGAAGAGAACTTGTAAAAGAGCTGTATAAGGATGGACAGTAGCCATGAGAGTTGATAGATTGAGTGACAGGTGTGGTAGAGGGGCTTATCTGCAATGTTAGTGTTCTGTAGAAAAATAATTCAGAATAAATAACACAATAAATAAAACGTAAAGTAGAGTATACAGTAAGTTGACGTGGTTTGACAGCCTCAAGCTCGCAGCTTACGATCCGTTAGTAGATTACTCTCAAAAATACATTTATATTTTCTCCTTCTTAGCAGCACCTAAGAAGCACCTCCTGAGCTAGACAAACCTCTCAACAGGAATTACAAAAGAGAAGGAAATAAATATAAAAGAGCTTTTCAATGTAGCAGAGTAATGATTTTGTTTTCCCTTAATGGGACGAAAGTTCCACCTGTAGGTACTTCAATGCTGTAACAAGTTTAAAACTGATGGAGCTTTTGACCAAAAAGTAGCATCATTTGTAGCAGTCCAAACACAAATCGCCAGACCTGCGCCTTGTGTTTAGCAGCTCCAGTTATGTGTCTGTTGCAAGAATCTTCAATCTCCTCCCAAGTGGCACATAGATCATAAGCATAGGCTCATAGCTGTCCAAACAGCATACTGATAACATTTTAGTTCATCCTTGCATGGCAAAAACACAGCTGAAAACCAAATGACGGTAGTTACATCATAAACATGACGGAAGATACATTTAGAATCCTTTCCTCCTCAACAAACCTTTTGTGCTAGCTTTTCCATTAACAACCAACCATGCACACATTTGGACCAAGCGAAGGACTCCTGAACCAAATACCTCCTGCACCCATCTATTGTTAAGATCTTAAGTCTGGATTTTAAATCTCATTTAAAATTATTGAAAATGTTTTAAATTGTCTAAGTCGTTTAAATTTTTATACTTTGTTATATTTCTTAAGAAATAGTAGGATAATCTTTAATAGTTGTTTAGTTTTAAACAACTATTAAAAAGAAAAATATAAAAGACAGAACCTTGATAGATCACCTCAACTGTCCTTATTCTGGGCGATACTTTAGGTGACCTAATGAAATCCTCCAAGATATCGAGAATTAGAACCTTTATCACACTGAACATAAATCATGCAACCATAACAGTTATCAACATTTTCTTTATACATTGAAAGAAGTTTTAAAGTAAAAATAAACAAAAATAGACACATACAAGAAAAAGCAGAGTTTTGACTTGTAGTAAGGGTTTGAGGAGGAAGACAATATAATCAAGAAAAATGTTGACAGTACAATGAAATCGTGCTAAATTTTCACAAACCACTATTCAACACTTGTAGCTAGCAATATAGACATTTATGTGTCTACTAGCAAAATCGAGCAGACTGTGGTTCCTCCACAACTCCAATTTCAAACAATGCAGAAACACTATGAATTGTCTGTGTAAATTATGATTGCTATTCATTCAAGGAGTTTCAAAATTATAGGCAAGATGGAAACCTTTTGTTCTTCTTGCTTCTTCAGTTGAGAAAGTTTCAATAACATTTTTGCCAGGACTGTACTGTACGATAGTAAGACACCCTAATTTAGTCCCACCTAATGAGTTGTGGGCTCATGAAGAAGCTTTATAAAAGTTAGACGAATGAGCAATTATTTGTTTAGGGACATTTGGACGTAGTAATAAACAGAATGTGCTTTGATTTGAACTCTAGATTCTGCATGTGTACCTCAGAGTGCCTTTCTGCAGATATGCTCATTTAGAACCATCCATTGGCATGGACTAAAGGTTGGTCTACAATAGTGAAAAATTCTCTCAATAAGATACAAAAACAAATTTCTGGATACGTCATCAGCAAAAGCAGGAAATTCATGTTGTGATCATCTCCACTTTGATTTCTCCTAAAATGCCTTTTAGTTGTAGATCTGGCCAAGATGAACTACTAGTATAGTGTTCTGAAATTTTTATTTTGTGGTTCTACCCTACTGGAAGCATTTCAATAAATGAAGTATTGTAGTCATGCAGACTGATATGCATCAGTTATATACTAAGCACTAATTTGGGTGGTGCACTTTTGTTAATTTATTTTTTTTATGTGGTGATGCTACAACTCGATACATTGTGGATACAACGATACAATACCATATTGATGAAAAGCAAGACTGCTAAAACTTTCAGACGTGGATTAGTCAAAGATTGTCAACAACAAAACTATAATGCTAGCACTCGGCAAGTTCTTTATTGCATAGTGACCAAACTAACTGTGTACAACATATAATCCCTTTGCTGAGAAGAAAAGAAAAAAGGATGATTAACTTGTTTTGACATCTGTTTCAGTACTGATGAATTTTCAACTTTAATACTATAACAGAATAAAATGGAGAAACTTCATGCATTAATTTTGACCATTTATTTTATTGTATAGGCTCGCCACCAAATCAATTTCATGGGACATGACCAAAATAAAGTGAACCGGAAATGGATGGATGTTCAAGGACCACACTGAAATGAAAAATGATGTACTATACTGAAATAGGGATCATATCTGGCCTTTTGTTTAATTTACTGAGAAATAGTTATTCTTATTTGACTAACAACTTGGATTATTGGGCATATCAATCATCAACATAATACTCAAATTTTAGGTTAAGCAACAAATTATTTGAAAAATACAGATAATTTAGAAGTCAAATTGCTATCCTTAAAGATCTCACTTCTTGATAAGCTTTGCCTCAGGCAAATAATCCATCAGCTTGATCTCAGTTTGAATAGCTTTGATATCATCACTTCCTGCCTTCAGACTATCAAATGCAGCTTTCTGCATGCTTTCTAGTCCAACATCTGTCAACTAAATTAGGAGAAAGATTAAGCCCAGCATTGCATTTTTTTATTGAAAATATTCGATAGATACACTTAAGAACATTTGGAGTGTACCCAATAATCATGAGGTGCCATGTTAGTTTCTAGGAAGTTTTTCTATTTCCAAACTGCACTCCACACTTTGGTTTTGATTAAATAACACACCTGTCAGGATGATATCTCTGTTATACCCCTCAAGCCATATGGCATTCTTCCATTTTTACTACTGTAGCTTCACGTTACTGCTTGTTAGAGACAATTTATCTTAAGGAAAGCAAGAATGTATTTCACTCATATCATGTAGAGTTCTTACAATATATTTGTCCTTATGGAGTGGACAATCCTCCTAATATTGAAATAAGCAACAATTTTCAAAGACAATCTCCTTATTAGTCCTAAGTTCTATATATAGATGTAAATAGGTGGTAGTTATCGATGGAAAGGATAACCATCTTCCTTATTTGTAAATAGGTGATAGTTATCGATGGAAGTTATAACCATCTTCCTTATTTGTAAATAGGTGGTAGTTATCGATGGAAGTTATAACCATCTGCTTTCTTGTTTCTTCTAGAATATGTATAAATGATGTCCTTCTTATGTGGCACAATAAGATGATAATGTGGCATAGGCTGATGATGTGGCATGGAGATCGTATCAATACCGCCTCCTTCGAAAGGAGCTTGTCCTCAAGGCAAAATGGCAGAAATTGTGCAGCCACTAAATCATAATTCTCCCAACTAGCTTCTTCAATAGGTCTATCTTGCCATTGGATTAAGAGTTCCAAAGATGAAAGCCCACCTTCATTTATCCGGCGATGATTCAGGACAGTGGCAGGTGTCAGCAACAACTCCCAGTTGGAAATAATAGGAAGCGATGGTGGTTGCGAAACTGTGTTGTCCATAAGCGCGATGAGGTAGAGAAACATAGAAAACTAGATGAACTTTGGAGGAATGTGGAAGAGCAAGCTCATACGCAACTGGTCCAATTTTCTTGGTGATAGTATACAACACAAAGAAGTGTGGTGATAACATTTCATACTGGCACTTGACTAAGGATTGTTGTTTACAAGGTTAGAGACGTAAGAAGCCCAAATCTCCAACTTGAAATTGGACATCACGTTGTTTGGCGTTGGCATGTGACCGCATACGAGACTGAGCCTTGAGAAGATTTTCTGTGCAACATAGCATCTTGTGTTAATAATTGGTCTTCAAGATCAGCAATATTGGTTTCACCATGGATGTAAGTTTGCAAGTGCGGAGGGTCTCTTCCATAGACAATGCGAAAAGGAGAAGTGAACCATGAAACCCAGTATTATATGAATATTCTGCCTAAGATAAAAATTTTGACCATGAATGAGGTTGTTCACTTGCAAAACACCATAGGTAAGTTTCAAGGCAGCGATTGACAACTTTAGTTTGTCCGTTAGTTTGTAGATGCTCATACGGAATCGAGTTTAACTGAGTTTGAACAATTCTTGCCCAAAAGCACCAAGGAAGATCACATCTCTATCAGACACAATGGACTTTGGAATCCCATGGAGGCGAACAATTTCCTTGCTGGATAGGTGAGCCACATATTTGACAGTAAAGGGATGAGATAGTGAAATAAAGTAGGCATATTTGCTTAGTCGATCAACTACAACCAGAATGGTATGACAACCCCCTGACTTCGGCATATTATTAATGAAATCTAAGGAAATATCCTCCCAAATTCAATCAGGTATAGCTAGTAGTTGTAGCAAACCTGCAGGAGCTAAAGCCTACTATTTAGATTGTTGGCAAACTAAACAATTTTGAATCCAAACTTTAACATCATGCTTCATGCGTGGCTAGAAAAAACTCATAGATACGTAATGCAACATCTTGAGATAGCCTCCATGACCGACAGTTGGTGTGTCATGAAATTCAACCAATAATGTTTGTCGTAAGGAAGATTACTCGGGGATGAAGAACTTGTTTTTGTAGTAGAGCAAGTTATCAACAATAGAAAATTTTGGATGTGTCGTTGTATCGGTTGAAATATCCGTTATTATGGTACGTCTATAAGGATCTTGTTGTAATGCATGCTGCAGCTCCAAGAAATCCAAAGGAAAAGGGATGACCATTGATAAGAAGTTAGCAAGTTGGGGATGGTGAGATAAGGCATCAGCTCCTATATTATTTGCACCTTTTTGTATATGATGGAGAAATCAAACGACAACAATTTCAAGAGAAACCGTTGTTGTTCGTTGGTCATAAGATGTTGATCGAGCAAGAACTTGAGGCTACGATGATCAGAAGTGATAAAGAAATGTCTAAAGCCAATACCAACACTAATAACTCACGGTCGTAAGCGGATTTCAATCTATTGGAAAAAGATAAACCTTTGCTAAAATAGGAAATAGGATGTCCATGTTGGGAAAGAATGACCCCCATACCCTCTAATGATGCATCACATTTAAATTGGGTAGATAAAGAACTGGAGCGGAGGTAAGGGCATGTTTCAACGTCTGAAATGTTGTGGTAGCTGTCGAATGCCATTTGAAATTATTCTTCTTCGTGAGATCAGTTAAAGGCTTGGCAATCAAACCATAGTTTTTGATAAATCAATGGTAATAACTTATGATCCCAAGAAAACCGTGTAGCTCCTTCACAGAATTTAGGAGAAGTCAATGATTGATAGCCTGTATTTTATCCGGATCCATCTCTACATGCTTACAGGAAATAGTATGGCCTAAGAAGGATAGTTGTACTTGATGAAATAGGCATTTTGACTTCTTAGCATAAAAGTGATTGTCGCACAAGAGCTAAAGAGTGATGGACAAATGTTGTTGATGGTGTTGAGTGTCAACACTATACACTAAGACGTCATCAAAGAAAACCAAGATAAACTTATGTATATAAGGCCGAAATAACTCATTCATTGCTGCTTGAAATGTAGACGGAGCATTCGTGAGACCAAATGGCATGATAATAAACTCGTAGTATCCAGAATGAGCCCGGAAAGCAATTTTGAATATGTTAGCAAGGAGCATTCAGATTTGATGATAGCCAAAGCGTAGATCAATCTTGGAAAAAACGGTGGCACCATGTAATTCATCCAATAACTCATCTATGTTGGGGATTGGATATTTATCAAGGATAGTAATTTGGTTGAGGCACCTATAATCAATACACATGCACCAAGATTGATCTTTCTTCTGCACTAAAAGGATGGGACTTGCAAACAGACTAGTATTGGGTTGTATAAATCCTAATTTCAATAATTCAGCCACTTGTGTTCCAATTTCTGTTTGTTTAGAATGAGGATAGCGGTATGATCTAAGATTTGGTGTTGTAGCCCACGGTATTAACAGGATGGAATGTGAGTGATGCCTAGAGGGTGGAAGCACCTCAGGTTCATGAAACACAGTCTCAAATCAGCCTAATAAGTTGTCGATTGGAGATGTTCTAACCAGTTGCTTGGCAGGTGTGTCTATAGGTTGCGCCTTGGCCAGATATTGGAATGTTGCATCTGAAGAAGATGGTGTTGATACCCCTTGAAGTGTGTATTGTTTGCCATTTACATGGAAAATCAAAAACATCTCATTCCAATTTGCTTGCACCATATTTAAAGATGCTAACCATTTTATTCCCAATACAAGATCTACACCTCCAACCGAGAAAGGATAATATCTTGGATAATACTCAATATCAGTAATTGCACTCCAACTTCCTGATAAATTTTGCTGCAACGTATGATTTCACCATTACCTATCTGCATATCAAATGTAGGCGTTAATTGTACCAACAACCAAAGTTCATCGACTAACTTGTTAAATATGAAATTGTGCGTGGAACCGTTGTCAATGAGGATCAGCACTTGACGACCATGGATAGTTCCTTGAACTTTCATTGTAGTGCCCAATGAACTTTCAAGAATAGCATAAAAAGAGATTTCTGCAATGCCTTCCTCTTTTCCTTTTATTTTTGTTTCATCTATTTCCTTTAATTGGACAGGCCCATCTTCAGCATTAGCAATTTCTAATAATGAGAATGTTGATGGTCTGTAGCAGTGTCCCGGACTGAATTTTTTATTATAACGAAAACAAAAGTCCATGTCTCGTCGTGCTTCTTTTTCTACATCCTAGAATTTCACTGGTGTAGTGGTGTTGGAAGGATTAGCTGATTGACAAGACCGACTAACTTTAAAGTTGGAATTATGGCAATTGTCACGAAAGATATAATTGGTGTTGTTTTGACCCTGCACAACCACTGTAACACCCTTACAAACTTTTATTCAGTTTTGACTTTGTTTCATAATTCAAGGCTAGACTCATGGCTTTATAAATGCTCCGTGGTTTGTGGATTCGAACATCATTTTTTTATTTCTTTCTTTAATCCATTCAAGAAAACCCCTTGGAGGCAATGTTCTGGGTACACAAGCAGCCCTTTTGGCAAATTGCTAGTGATATTCCTAAATATTGTGAGTTTGCAAAATACTACCAATATGTTCGTTAGGATTCTGAAATTTTGACGAACTATAATTCTCTTGTAAGGTGTTAACTAATTTTTCCCAATATACCAACGTCCGCTCACTATTGATCCAGGCAAATAGATCTAATGCATCACCCTCTAAATACATGGCAGAGTCACATCTACGTTCAATTCCTCAAGTGTTTGGTAATAACGAAAATGTTTTTTTACTTTTAGAATCCATTATCTAGGATCACCTCTCTTAAACTTTGGAAAATCCATTTTGGTGTGATGTCAAAGTGGAAAATTATGCTCCCATGAAGGTAATTCAACGTCAAACTGATCAGCATGGAGTGAATGTCGTTGCTCATTATTCTTGCGGCTCGTATCTCCCACCGTAGAAATATGGGATTGGGATTCGAGAACAGCCACATCAGTGGCTAAGGCATCTATACTATTAAGTTTGGAATTGATAGCCGAAAGTTGTTATATGATGGCTTCTAGTAAGGGCGAAGGAGAAGATTGTACAGCTTCGGTGGGAGTCGGAGTTGATCGAGTATTCACCATTGTGGCAGTATGCGAATGTGGGGAAGGACTTAACCTCGCTCTGATACCAAAATGTTAGAGACAGTTTATATTAAGGAAAACAAGAATGTATTTCACTTATATCATGTAGAGTTCTTACAATATATTTGTCCTTATGGAGTGGACAACCCTCCTAATATTGAAATAAGCAACAATTTTCAAAGACAATCTCCTTAATAGTCCTAAGTTCTATATATGATGTAAATAGGTGGTGGTTATCAATGGAAGGTATAACCATCCTCCTTATTTGTAAATAGGTGGTAGTTATCAATGGAAGTTATAACCATCTGTTTTCTTGTTTCTTCTAGAAAATGTATAAATGATGTCCTTCTTATGTGGCACCATAGGCTGATGATGTGGCATAGGCTAATGATGTGGCATGGAGATCGTATCACTGCCCCTTCTATAACTGGTCTGGATCAACCAACAAATCTGTAATCCCACCTTGTTATCCTGCCTCAACCCCTATCTCCAGCCTTTTTATTCCTAAAAGTTTAACATTACCAAGAAAAACCTCTCTAACCATCCAAGCCCTTTACATCTCATCTACCCTTTCATCTCCACCAGCACTTTCTACTCGTGTCTTCTCATTTAGGAATAGGAAGGTTTACAATTGTAAGACAAAGACAAGTATGTGTTTCTTCTTATTTTTATAATAGAATGTGAATGTTTCTGTATAATTGTTTGATTCCCCAAATATAATATTTTATAGTGAGCTTGAGAAAATTCTTGTGTCCAGTAGAACTCATGAGCTAGCAAAGAAGGCCCTATGATGCTTTCCAACAGAATAAACTGTTAAAGTCAAGTCTAAAATGTCCATGCAAGAGTTTTCAGACAATTTCCAGTCCATTTATCTACGAAGACCAACTCTCATCCTCAATTCAAACCCAAGAGTAGTTATCAGGCCATCGTCATATCAAGGGGATTTTAAACTCCTTGATGACCTAAACTAGCCTATTTGATCTAAGAAGAACATAGCAATTCTCAGTGGAAGACCAGGAGAAGTAATCAAGCCATCTTCACCTCAAAATGTCGATCAAGGAAATTTTCTCAAAAATCTCCCTCGTGGTTCGAAATTTGAACAAAAGATTCCTGAGACCTACGTTACTCGGACTCGACAAATGCCCCCTGTTGCCATGTCGAGACAATTTGAAACAGGCATTGGTATAAAAACTGAGTTCAAGCAGTAATAGAGTTCTGGAGTAATAAAAACTAAAGCAACACATAGGTGAATTTGTTTATCATCCTCATTCACCCAGTAATGAGGTTCTTGCATAATTCATCAAATTTGAATTAATCCTATCATATGTCCTGATTGTGAAGTTTTATGAATATAATCTGCGGGTTTTCTATAACGTGGATTTTCTAACCAATTTCACATACAATCAGACAAATTGTAATTCATCGAAAATAATAAAAGGAGAAGATTCTGACCTGCTGCTGTACTGAGTGAGTTTACAGCATTGGATCTCGAGGAAGAGGATGGCTTATCCACGATCCCTTCTGATGCTTCATGAATATCTTCCCCATCTACCTCACTCTTCGCCTCCGTTCCTCCTCTGCAGAGTCCCAACGCCGAAAACAATCCAATAGCCGATGGTCTCCGTCGCCGGCAAACTTGTGATTATGCTCCTCGGCGATTAGAAGGGCGAAGGGATGGGGAAGCATCGTTCGAGGGCAGGGCCGAGTCCTTTTTTTTGTTGATTTTATTTTTATTTTTACTATTTTTCTTCTTTCTAAAAAATGAATAATCTTTTTAAATTTTGAAATAATTAGTATAACGTCTCAGTTTTCAATCTCACAAACTTAATTTTAATTTTTTTTAAAATAAATTTATAAAGAACTGATATATCATTTTATTTACTTTTGGATATAACTGAGTTAGTTATGATATAACAGACTTTTAGAAGAGGATAAAGGTTCAAATTTCGTCGAGCAATACCCTTCTTCATTGTGACCAACTGCAATTTCTCAATTTACCTCTTCATAAATAGTTGTGGGGTCGACCGTGTAAGACTGTTGGATGATGAATTTCACCTTTTTACAAAAGATATATCATTTTATTTAGAAGGATATATGTTATTTAAGGAGGTTGGAGCATAGCCAAATTTTGATAAAAAAAATAATAATTTAATTTGATTTATTTTTAAGTTATAGCTTAATTATTTCTTCAATTGAGCCATTTAAATTTGTTTGGGTTTAAGCTTTAAAAGACACTCACTTCAATTAATTCTTTTAATAACATTCAGCTACATTTGGTTTTATATACCGTTTACAATTTCATTAGTGTTTGCATATTTCTAATATTTTCTTTTTATAAGAGACAATGCAACCGCGTGAGCAAGATTATTATGCATTACAGGTAACTCAGTTTCAAATTTTCAAAAACACATAACGCTTTCTCATTATACCCTTCTCTTATTTTCACGTTTAAATTTTTTATTTTTATTAGTACCAAATAGGATTTTAATGTATTTTGATGGATGATCAAATAAGTTTGAAATTAAGCCCTGATTGTATTTGACACATGTTCTAAGTGTACAGAGACTTAGAGAGATCACGCGTAAGATGGCAAACCTTAGTAGAAAACGCAAACGAGCGAGAAGGATGTTGTTATGGGTTAGTAGGCCTAGGTCAAGATCAAGATCTGGTCCAATTGACAACGACACGATAGAGGCAAGGCCTAATTTCATGGCCGACTGACTCAGATCAGTGCTCAACTCCACAGCTAGCTCGGCTCATCACCTAGCTCAGCTCAATGCCCCGTGCTCTAAGCCTGAGCTCTCCTCACCGCTCGAGCTCTCCCTCATCTCTAACTCAATTGTCGATCTCTAACTCGACCCCCTGATCAACCGCCCGAGCTCTCCTCTCAGCAACCGTTCGAGCTCTCCCATCTAGCTCAGTTGTCGATCTCCAACTCAACCCCCTGGTCAACTGCCCGAGCTCTCCACTCTAGCTCAATGGTCGAGTGGCATCTTGGCTCCCTGATTAACTGACTTTGCAACCCACTCAACGCCCCACTCGGTGCTCAACTAGCTTTACTCCCGAATGAATTTGTCTCAGCGCCCCACTTGGTGCTCCACTGGCTTTGCTCCCGAATGAATCCATGATCTCCTAGCTAGAGGTCGACCCCTCTGTCAGCGCAACCTCTCCGAGTCCGCGTTTCTATCCAGACTGCCACCAGAAGGACATGGACAATGATATAATATTTGATACTAGCTCACCTACCTCATTAGTACAGCATGGCTAACGCAGCATGGTCTTGGACCATATCAAGTATGGGTGATAAGACCCCTTAACTACTATGGCGATGAGATATTCTTTTTACTAGCGATGTGACATCTCCCCTCAATGACTCCATATAATGACTCCATTGGTGTTATAACACCTCATTGGTGTTAAATACCATTGTGGAAGGGTGTTAAACACAGTTGGACACGTTCAACACAATTGAATGCGTTCAATTAAAAGTGGGGTGGAGTCAGCCTCTAGCCCATCCCACATGTATTTTTTTTTATTTTTTTAATTATATTTATTAAAATGGTTAGTTTTAACGGTTATTTTAAAATTGAATAAAATTTTATTAACGGTTAGTTTTAATTTTTATTAAAAAGTTATAAATTTTAAAATTAAAAATTGATTAAATGGTTAGTTTTTTAACAGACTATTAAAAATAATAATAATAATTTTAATATTTTAAATATATTTATTTAATATGATATAATTTTAAGATGATTGAGTGGACGGTGAGAATTCATAAATAATGAGTGTTAATGTTAAAAGGTATGTGGGTGAAAAAGATATGTTGTTATAACGAGTATGTAACAGTGGATCCTATGCTTTTTAATAAAATGGAATGTGTTATAATAAGAGTAGGTTGTGGATGCTTTTATAACAACTATATAAATATAATTATTACAACACGAATATTGTATGAATAAATTAAATTTAAATTATAATAATTATAAAATCATAATTACTATAATATAAATATTTTAAATAAATAATAATTATTATAAAATCGTAACTAATACAATATTATTATATCTATGATAAATTAAATAATACATAAGGAGAAATTTTAAATTAATCGAATCGAAATAAATCAGGGATTGTGGATAAATAGGGAAGGAGAATTTGGACCCGATGGGGAATCCGTTCCCCGAACCATTTTGACTGGGGAATTAATCCGAGAAAGCCACCTATTAAAAAATCAAAATAGGTATTTGACAGTACATTCCAAATATTCCTCCCCATCCCCGAACCCGATCCATCTTATAGTTAACTCTTTTTATTTTTTTTTTGTAGGATAAGTGGTGTCAAAATTTTGAAAAATTGAAGAATGGAAGAACTTCAAACTTATTGTATCAATTATGCATTTAATATATATATATTTAAATTAATATTTAAAAAAATAAGACGGGGATGGGAATGAGTATAGGTATGGGGATACCCATGAAAATATCCGCGGAGAAAACCAACCCCGAAACCTGCGGGGATCCCCGAAACCCGCTGGATACCCGAAACCCGACGGGGATGGGGATGGTATTTAAATTATGATACCCGACGGGGATGGGGGCGGGGATGGTATATGAGTTTGGATTTCGGGGACGGGGATGGAGAAGGTTTTATAAAACCCGTTGCCATCCCTATGGATAAAGTTCAAAAAGGAGAATTTGGAAGGATGCAGTCGATTTCAACCTTATCAATGGGTTAAACTTGAAAGCCACCTATTAAAAAATCAAAACAGGTATTTGACAGTAATTGATATATGACATCCTTTTTATAAAAAGAATAAAATAAAAAAGAAACATCATTTGAATATTTTAATAAAAAAACGTCCTTCTAATTTTTACGCAAAAAAAAAAACGAAAAAAAAAACAACCTTCTAAATTTTTGAAGCCAAATAACTTCATATCCTACAACACAAATCCTTTTACAATATTTCAGCACAAAAAACTTTGTGAACAATTCCATCTCACAAATCTCGGTCTCCTCCGACGCCTCTCCGACTAGTCAACAAGAGGGCGAGGAAGCTGATCCCGGCGCAGACGCCAGCGACGACGCTGCCCTCGCGGACGAGTACCTTGATGGCGACGGCCGCGATCTCGGCGGTGATGCCCAGCCCCTCCATCACCAGCGCCCGGCGCGGCTTCCCGGCGAAGGCGAGCAGCACCAGGATGGTGATCCACGTGACCAACGTGGCGGGCACCGCCATCGCGAGGGCCGCCCCCATGGCCAGCAGCCCGAACACGGCTCCGTACATCAAGGACGCGCACAGCGCCGGCCACCCGGCGGAGGAGGAGGAGGCGGAGGCTTGGTGCCACGAGTGGATGAAGAGGAGGAAGGTCCAAGAGGAGTAAAGGAGGAGCGCGTAGGCGAGGAGGAAGAGGCAGAGCCATGTGCGGCGCTTTCTCATGGCCCTGAGGAGGAGGAGTCGCCCCGAGACCGCCATGGCATGGATCGATTGCCCTCGGTTGTCCGACGAAATGTCCAAATGGGGGAGCGGAGCAGAGGAGGAAGAAGAGCAGTCAATGGGGTTAGTGGCTAGTACAATACGACAGAGCAGGCATTATTCTGATCTAAATTATATGGGCTTTGTGGGCTAACATTCATTTCAGCCCAAATTATTTGTTATGAATTTAAAAATATTTTTAAAATATAAAATTTAAAAATTATTATAAAATATATATATGAGGTCATTAGACTTTATTTGTATTTTTAAATACTTAAATAACTTAAAAATAGGTTTAGTAGCACTCTTAGTCAAATCACTCGAGGAATGTAATTGATTTGAGCTTTTTTGAAGAAATATTCTTTGAATATTTTTTTTAAAAGATAACATATGTTTGGTATTAAAAAAAAAGAAAGAAAGGCTCTTTTATTATTATTATTATTCCTTTATATTATCGAACTATATGCCCTTTAGATATGTAAATTTCCAGTACTTGGCTGGCAATTTCCAGTCATAAATGGCTCTGGTCAACTCGATGAATCAAATAGAAAACAAAACAAAATCTATTTATGCTTCGACGAAATGGAAAAGAAATAAAATAAAACAGGAGGAAGACTTAATTAACTGGTCCAGGCCATTTATTTCAATTCTTTTTATAACGGTAAATTGTATTATGAGGTTGTCAGAATTTTACATAGGAGTACTCAAAAATTTAAAAATATATATTTAAATTTTTATGAATATTCCCTCTATGCTTGGGACTCCTCCTTGTATTGGCATCGATTACGAATTTACCAAATCAAGTGCTTGTAATGTCCAAGTGTCGTGCCTTATTGATGATGTTTCCTCCTAACTGCCTTTGAAATAGATCCAACATATTTGTTACATACAAAATCGATGGGCCATGTGATGCCCCGGGGGCCAGCCATCTTCAAACCTTCACCCATAGAGGTATAATGATCGAGCATGAGAAGAAAAGGTGGTCCGCGATCTCGTCCTCCTTTGGTATAGCTGACATGTCTTGCATTTTATGTACACCAATCTGCCCTTGTGTGCGTCTTGCCATTTGCAAGCAGCCACATGATGAATTTATGTTTCGACATGATGTACGACCTCCATATAACTGTTGCCCATAGCTTCCTCCTGTTTTGTGCCTTCAAAAAGTCATATGCGACCGTAGTGCCTCCACCCACAGCCTCTATGTGCTAACTTGTGGTGCCCTGCTATTGAGTTGGGTACCTCCGTTCTACGGACCGACTCCGTATTGGGTGTCTCTGCTCTGCACGCCAACAAGGCACTGGGTGCCTCCGCTCCGCGCATCGCCTTCACAATGGATACCTTCGCTCTGTGCACCTGCATGTCATTGGATGTCTCCACTAATGTAGAGGTGACATAGGAGGAGTCAAATTTCAAAGAGTCATAACTTTTAACTCGGATATCAAAGCGAGACGTGGTCAGTTTCTAATTGATGCTCTTTCAGATACCTCTATTCGATATTGGGTGGAACCCGTACCGACCTACTTTCGAGCCCATCAGACATCGTTTAGTGCCTTGTTAGAGGCTCCAAACATATTTTTTTATTATTTATAGTAATTTTCTATTTTTTTAGAGTTTGAGGGTATTTTTAAAATTTTAAGCTAGGATTTTGTTTAGGGTCTATTTATACGCATGTTTAATTATTTTAAGAGGACTTTTGATTATTGAAAAAAAAAATTTATTTTTTGATAAACCCTAGAGACGGCGATGTGACGATTTTTTTTCGTTTTTCCAACTTCTCGTACTTGTTTTCTTTACATTTATCCTCCAATCTTCCACCTCCAGAATAATCATTATTCTGTCCAGTGTCATCCACTCTGCGCACTAGCATAGCACCAGCTATTTCCTCACTGGATGCCTCTGCACTACTCGCCACCACCGCACTGGGTGTCTCCAATCTGTGCACTGTCATGCCTGTAGGTGTCTCCAGTCTACGCACCATTATGGCTGTGGGTGCTTCCACTCTGCACGCCAAGAAGGCACTGGGTGCCTCCGCTCCGTGCACCACATCTCCATTGGGTTCCTTCGTCCTGTGCACTAGCATGACACTGGATGCCTCTACTCTGCCACACCACTATGTTCGAGCAAACCATAAATCCAACATGCCCACAGTCTATTGAACAGAATCTGTCCACGCCAAGACGGCTTGGCAAATCTCGATGATCTTCTTGATGAGCGGACTGTCAAACACTTTGACTTGTCATTCTCACATTTTGGTTCACTGAAGATATTGATGATAAACCCACCGGACCCATAAAGTCCTTCTTGCATTGGATATTCCATAAATATTTGGATAGTAGTGCGGAATTCCATACTTATAAATAGCACACTATAAAAATATAAGCATTTTATGACGATTTAAAAAAAAATCATCGCTAAAATATTTCGCAATGAAATTTATGATGAAATTATTTTCCTAGGTAATAGCTCTAGCCAAATTTTATGATGAAAAAATATAAATTCGTCGTCAATTTTGCGACAAATTAAATTTTCATCATCAAATTCGTTATTAGTTTGCAATGAAAATTATTTTCGTCACAAACCTCAGTAATCAATGATCTGCGATGAGTAAATTTTTCGTCGTAGAATTTTACAACGAAAACATTGTTTCGTCATAAATTTTGCGATGAAAACCTTTTTTTGTTGCTAAGATTGACAATGAATATATATGATTCATTGCAAAATTATTGATTTTGACGATGAATCTAATTCGTCGCAAATTGATTTTGCGACAAAAATGTGTTTTCATCACTAAATCAGCGATCAAATTATAATTTCATCGCTAATTTGTGATGAAAATTTTGTTTCATCACCAAAGTTATGATATACAATGTAGTTTCGATAAATTTGCGATGAAATCAGATTCATCATAAAATTCATCGCAAAAAGCAAAAAAAATTTCCAGCAATAATCAATTTTCATTCTTCAATCATGTTTACAAATAAACAGTCAACCCAATCAAATATTCTAATATAATACTCAATCCAACATTCTAATACAATACTCGATCAATCCAACATATAACAATATAATCCAACACAATACTTAATCCACGTATAACATTCCAACACCATTTAATCTAACATATAAACAATGTAACAAACAGGTTATCATCATCCATGAAAAAAACCATCATTGTACAAATTAAAACAAACAAATATATCCTAGAAGACATAAGAGATATTCAAATAAAAACATTATATATCAAATAATCTCAAAATAATGATAAAATATAAAAAAAATATAATCGTTCTCGGCATCATCGTCCTCGACAAATACTTGTTGGGTTGCAAGGGTGCAAACATAGTCCCACATCTAAAGTACATGGAAAAGATTATGGGGTTAAAGGATGGAAAATATCTCCATCGGTATGAGGTCTTTTGGGGAGAGCCCCAAAACAAAGCTGTGAGGGCTTAGGCCCAAAGTGGACAATATCATGTCATTGTGGAGATATTTTGATTTCATTTGTAACAATCCTGCTCGCCCGCCCGTGGAAATTCTACTTATCTCGATCTCTATTTTTCTGTGGGTCATGGGTCGTCGACCATCGACCGTGTCGTTACCTACTATGACTTTCCACCCCTGTCCAGTGAATTTTTGCCTTCCCCAGATTCGAACTCTAGACATGCAGGCTAAAGTACTAAAGTTCTTTGAATCTGGTAATTCACTAGGAACTTTAGTACTTTAGCCTGCATGTCTAGAGTTTGAATCTGGGGAAGATAAAAATCCGCTGGGCAGGGGTGGAAAGTCCTAGTAGGTAACGACACGGTCGATGGTCGACGACCCATGACCTACAGAAAAATAGAGATCGAGATAAGTAGAATTCCGACGGGTGGACGGGCCGGGTCGTTACACCATCGGTTTTAACAAGTGGTATCAGAGCGAGACCGCTCTTCACCGCACTAACCGTCGGATGAGCCAAGATCCAGATCTAACCATGTGGTTTGAACCTTAAACAAAGGAAGTTGGTGCTCCCGTGTTTGAATTAAGAGGACCAGACAGTAGGTGGGAAGTCCTAGTAAGTCGGGTGGACTGAGGGGCAAAAAGTCCTAACTGCGGCTAAGTGGAAAGTCCTAGTAGGTCGGGTGGACCGAGGGGCAAAAAGTCCTAGCTGCGGCTAGATAGGAAGTCCTAGTAGGTTGGGTGGACCAAGGGACAAAAAGTCCTGGTGGATCGAGGATTCAGACATTAAAACGACGTTGGGGGGCCTGTGGTCCTTTGTTTGAGGGGGGTTGTTGGGTTGCAAGGGTACAAACATAATTCCACATCTAAAGTACATGGAAAAGATCATGAGGTTAAAGGATGTAAAGTATCTCCATTGATATGAGGCCTTTTGGGGAGAGCCCAAGAACAAAGTCATGAGGACTTAGGCCCAAAGTGGACAATATCATGCCATTGTGGAGATATTTTGATTCCATCGATTTTAACAATACTTCCTACTCCTTCCATACCTATTCTTCTTTTCTTATATCAGAAAATAAACAAACAAAAAGTATTATTTTATATAAAATAACTATAATATGTAAAGATTTATTTCTTTCAACATGAATTTTCAAATTTCACTATCTTCCTTGATCTCACCATCCATGTTCGAAATAAAATAATAATATTAATCAATAATAAAATATGAAGGGTTCACAAATTAAATAACAAATGTTCAAAAATATTAATTCTGAGACAAATAACAATTATGCACAACTAAGATTATGAAGAATCATCATCACCACCACCACCATCATCATCATCAGAATGAGGAGAAATCTGACTCAGAGTGGAGCCTAACTGAAGATGTCACATTATGAAGTCATGTTGTTGGCACAATTCTCTCATTTCTTGATCTCTTTGCAATATTATCCCCTTCAAATTTCTAACCTCTCCAATGAAATTTTCTATTTGTACCCTTACTGCTAGTAGGGTAAAAGAAGATGTACCAGCAACTCTATAGATTCTACTCAACGAACTCATTCTCAATATCCTTCCTCTTTGAATCTCCTAGTTGCCTCGAGTCATATACTCAGATTATTTCCAACAGAGGATTTAGATCCATCATTATCATCACTAGTACTTGAATTTCTCTGTGTCAACTCTAGCTTATCATATTTCTCCTATATTATTAAAAAAAATTAAAATAAATGCATATAATATTGATTATGTCTAATAGAAACACATTTAATAAAGATAGAGCAGGTACATAACTATTAAAATCTAAGTTAAAAATTAAGATACAAGATTAATCTGAGCCTTAATTGCTTTAGCTTTATCCCTGCTCCAAGTTTTATCTTTCTTTTAAAATGTGCAAGTAAAAGTGTTTATAAATAATGACTCCTTCCTCATTTTCTTGGCCTAAAAAAATATCGTTAAAAATAATATAATAGTTTAAAATTAATTAATAACTTAGTATTTATAAAAAATTATCAATATGGGTATATGTTCATAATATCGATCGAGCTTCCTGCATGTACCGCAGATGAATTTCCCAAAATTATAAGTTTGATTTACTTTATTCTACTAACTCCTTTGTTTGCTTTCCTGAGTTTGTCAAATATCGGAGATCCTAATCCAATTTTTCTCAGTGATGCAGGATGATTTTTAATTCCCCCTAGTGTTCATATGATTAAGTACATATCAAATGTGATCCTGACAATTTTTTTTAAATCCTCTTTATTTTCAATTCTTCATTCGACTCCTAATTGAATGCCCACTAAAATAGAAAAAATAATTAATTATATATATAAATTGAAGGGGATATATACTTTAAACTGGTTCCACCATAGCTCTTTTCTAGATATTGGAGTGTTTATATATGTCATTGAAGCTTCTCCCCGATAGTGATTCACTATTTGTGATGAATGAAAATTAAGTTAGGATTTTTGGTGACAAATGAAGATTCATTATCAATTTCATTGTAATTTGACAATGAATCAGCGATTCATCATCAATTTATGATGACTTTTGCGATAAAAATAATTTTAACAATGATTTTAACGATGAAATTTATATATTGTTAATTCCCCAACTAAATTATTTTTGTCCTAAAATTCATCATCAATTAGCGATAAAATAGTATTTTGTCGTAAAATTTAATACTAATTAACGAAAAAAATTATTTATTGATAATAACCTATTTTTTAATATATAATCGTGAAACGAGAAGAGTCTGCGTTGAAAATCGATAATCTACAATAGTCTCTTAATTGTTCATTCATTCACTCCTACCATGTAAAATCTTGACTCTAGTCATACTCTCAAACTCTGCTAGATACCGATACATATAAGATGGTACAGGCCCGGCTTTAGGCATAGGCGGGTAAGGCCTATGCCTAGGGCCCAGGATTAAAAGGGGCCCAAAAAAATTTAAATTATTTAGGGATAATAAATAATAAATGGTTAAAATCCGATCAAATCTTGCCGCGTCCCGATACCGATATCCCCTTTATCTCCCCTCTCCTCGATTCGACGCGTTCTCCTTCTCCTCGTTCGACGAGTTCTCCCGTTCTCTCAACGCCGATCTCGCGACAGCCGTTCGACTCTTCATCTCCTGCCGTCTGCCGACAGCCGATCTCTCCCCGTTTTCCTCGCCGACGCCGGCGAAACCTCTTCTTCGACGCGAGGGCCCCTGAGGCGCAAGACAGCACGGAGCACCTCCGTCCGGTCCGTTCGACGAGCCCTCTTCTAGTCTTCTTCGACGGTTTTCCTCGCCGACGCCGGCGAAACCTCGAGGCTCGCCGCTCGCCCCTCTGGCCGTCTTCCTCGCCGGCGAAACCGCGAGGCTCGCCGCCTCGCCCCTCTGGTCGTCTTCCTCCGTTCCTCGCCGGTGAAACCGCGACTCCGCGAGGCTTCAAGCTCGCCCCTCTGGCCGTCTTCCTCGCCGGCGAAACTGCGAGGCTCGCCGGCCGCCGCTCGCCCTTCAGCCCTCTGGCCAGTGGCCCTCTTCTTCAATCTTCGACCGTCTTCCTCGCCGGCGAAACCGAGAGGGCCTCGCCCCTCTGGTCGAGTGGTCTGTGGTCGTCTTCTTCGGATTGCTGTTTATAGTTCGTCTGATTGCTGTTTACTCAAACAGTCAAGCCGATCCGGTAGTTTCTTTTACTTTTTTCAATATTATTGTTGTTGAGATTTAGCTTTTAGATAGTAATTTTTTGTGTTTGATCCAGCTGTTCTACGAGTCTTTTGACGAATCGTTCGAGGGCAGTGGATCGTTTGACGGACTACCAAGGTAAATTATTTCTGTTTATTTTTAATTGTTAGTAGATAGTTCATTATTAAAGTAAATATTTATTTCTGTTCTATTATTAATTGTTAGTAGATAGTTCTATTAAATAAATATTTATTTTGTTCTATTATTAATTGTTAGTAGATAGTTCATTATTAGAGTAAATAAATATTTATTTCTGTTCTATTATTAATTGTTAGTAGATAGTTCATTATTAGAATAAATATTTATCTTTCAATTTCTATTATTATTTAAATATAAATATGTCTACTAAAAAATATGATTCTGGACATACAAAACGTATGAAAAAAAGAAAAATAGAAGAATTTAATGAATCTCAAAAAGGTGCACTTGATAAATTTGTTATTAATAATAAAAATCAAAATTCAGAAAATAATATAATTGAAATTTTAAATGAAAAATCAATTGAATTAAAAGATAATACTAAAGAACAAAAAGAAATTTGTCTTAATTTAAACGAAACGAAGAAGATAATACTAATTCCGAAGAAAATAAATCAATAGATCTCAAAAATAATAATACTGATAAAACTAATTCAAAATATATATTGGAAAAATATATAAAAAATTTATTTTTAAAATTAAAATTTTAATTTATTTTAAAAAAATTTTAAACCCACCATTGTCGGTCTCAAGTCCGAATAAAAAAGGGTGAGAGAAAATTTTTTAAAATAATAACAATCATTTTAAAAAAATTTTCGCCTAGGGCCCTCCGTGAGCTTGAGCCGCCCCTGAGATGGTAGTTGAACGTGCATTGCTTTGCTATTGCCTGCAGTGATCGCGAGAGCACATCGAGGCCATTGGGCCATTTATTCTAAGCTTCACTTTCTCTTTGCTTGCGGGATCGCTTTCCTTTCCAGCATTGGAAAATTGCTGCTCTTTCACTGTCCCATCTACCGTTCTTTCATCTTTCTTTCTTTCGTTCTTTCTTCTCTAACTTCGCAGTGGTTTCTTCTTCTTCTTCTTCTTAGCCAAACTCCAAGGAATCACGTTTTCTACTTTGCCAGCAGACTTGTGAAAAATCCAAGTCAATAATTCACTGCTGCACTCACAGGTTGCTGTCCGGAGACAATTCCTTAGTATGGATGGTGATTCCAAAGCCAGACTCACAAGAAACTTTGGTCGCCTCTATTAACAAGCTAAGCACACTTGCAGCTCTGCAGGTAGTTTTCAATTTCTTTTACATGAAGCCTTAATTTCTTGCGTGAACTAATCAGTTTCTGTAGAGTCATCAGGGTGGAAGCTTCATCAATTGTGTCGAAACAACTGGGTCACTTCCATTGAAACAGCCGGCGACTGTCCTTGTTCTTTCTTGTCAAGTTCCTCGAGATGTCATGCTCATTGACTAATATAAACACAAGTGACTTTGGAGTAAAAGAAAAGGGTGGCCCTGTCTAATTTATTGATTGGTTGACAGTCTCGAAAGCTGATTATCTTCTCTTATTTCAGAAACGATCTCATCCTTACTTCTGTATGATCAAATCATAATCTTGTGGAAAATATTCTTCTTTAGGTTGTCAGCAATGAATATAAGCATCAGTTCTGGAGAAAGATGAAGGATTTAACATGGGAAATTAAAATTAAATTTTATTTCAAGTAATGATACTACAGTACATCTCCATGCTCCTTTGTCATGGATTTTTTAACTTCATGTTCTTGCTGAGTTAGCTTCCTGTCCCTCGCTACTTCCATCAGAGAGCTCAGTGACACAGCTAGAATCCATGGAGGAGGAGGATAGAGATGGTCCTAGGTTTCTGTTTCTCACCCTCACCAAATCCTTCAAATTAGTATTCTCATTTATGATTCCACCATGTTCATCATCATTCTCCATCTTAGCTGTTCTTTTCCTTCTGAAAATCCGACAGACCACCCAATCGTCTTTCGGAACCACAGAATTCTGCAATTTGATCATCAGAATTTTTCTTCCTCAGCTACTTGTTCAGAAGAAATAGTAAGATTTACAGGGAACTAGAAGCTCACATGAGTGGAGTGATTCCTTTGAGGAACAAGATGGTACTCGTGCATGATCCAGTCAGTTCTAGTCTGCGGCTTTCCGCGGTAGAACACCAAAACCTTCTTCATCCCCACCACCTGGTTGCACCGAGAAGAAGCCATCACCTGCTTCTCCTTCCCTTCTGATTTCCAGTAACCCGATCTCGCAGCGCGGCTCGATCTTCCATGGCTCAAATGTTTAACATCTCTGAGACTGAAAAAGTACTTCACCTCCTTGCATCCTCCTACGGCATTAATCTGAGAATTAAATGCATGAAAAGAGAAACAAAACAAACAAACAAACAAAAAACACTCTTTTTTGTTAGAATTTCTAGAAGAGGAACCAACCAGGAAGGTCCCAGGGATCATAGTTCCTGAGATTGATGATCTCAGGGATGATTGAGGCAGGCAAGGGACAGGAGTTGATCTTCCTCTTCAGGTATTGATCCACGAGTTCTTCATCAGTGGGGCGGAACCTAAACCCAGGGGGCAGCCTTAACACACTGCCAAGCCTCGCAAAAACTGGCTTATCCATACTGAAACCAAAGGAATTAAAATCCTCTCCTCTTTGTGCTTGAATTTCGCACAAAGAAGGATTACCGAAGAGGAGCAGGTGTGCTTCAAAGCAGGGAGAGGTGGAGGAAGTCTTATAGCAAAAGGCGAGCAAGGTGGCGTGATCCAGACTCAAAGGTTTGACGTATTGATACTACTAAGCGATTGAAGAATCTATAGCACTTGGAAATGTCAAAGGGAGAAACGAAGAAACAACAAGGTAAAATCTCAAACTCTTTGATTTGATACTTTTTGAGGGACTTTTCTTCGGTAAATGATGCATACAGATTCACAGTGGTCGTCCAATCTATTCAGCTCTTGTTCTTTTGCTAAAACTAAAGATGAGCTAGTGGGACAAGCAAGAAGAAGGAGAAGGAGGAGAAGGAGAAGAAGAAGAGCAGGACATGTGGGGAAGGCATGTTTGGTAGTCCTCCAAATCCTTGAATGACCTTTAGGGAAGGGAAATGGAGGCAATTTGGGTGGTGGATTGCATGTGGTGGGGATGCAACATGGACCACACCAGTGCACAGAATGGTGCCATTAGGCATTCAAGATCCACGAGCTTAACTGTGCTCCACAGCTTCTTCTTCTGTTCTTGTTGCTTCTTCTACTTCACACCTTTCAGCACTGAATAGCTCAGTTCGTGGAGGTGCCATGCTTCCACAGGGATAAACTGTAACCCACTTCAACATGATGTTGTTTAGCGTGATAAACCTTATGCATCATCATTCGCACCTTCTCTCAATCATTGAGCCATGCCTCTGTTTCTGAAAGTTAGGGTTCCATCTTGCCACAAGGGACTCCTCCACTTTTGGTTTAGTGTAATCTGATCTTGTGGAGATGTCAAATCCCACTCGAAGGAGTAGGATTCTGTCTGTCAGGCTCATGTGCCATGTTTAACACGAGATTTAAGGCAGTGAGGTTCTGATTGATTGGAGCTGCACATATATTTTTTGTTTGTTTTTGTGTTCTTTTCTTATGATTTCGATCAGCTCAGATTTTGGGGAAATGATGTGTGCTCTGCTATAAATCCATCAGTTTGAGTTAATAATTAAGTTATTGTATGATATACGTAGTTGTTGAAGTCATCTTTTATTTTTTTTTTAACTTTGGTAGAGTTTTCTGGTGATTTCGGCAGCAGCAGCGGCACTTTGGCAGTTCTGGATCTGCTCGTTCTAACAGCTTTAGCAGTTTTGGCGGAGCTTAAAGAAGGACAAAGGTCTCTCAATATGGATCGTGTTAATGTTTGCAAGGATGCTCGATCGGATAAGCCTGCTAGATGTCGTCGTTGTCCGAATGCTGATCATGCTTACATTCATTGCCCCAACATTGAATGTCGTTATTGTCACAAAAAGGGTCATGTCCGTCAGAACTGTCCAAAACTGGGTCGCACATCTTCTACAGCTGACTCTTCCTCCTCCATGGTCGCCGTCACAAATGTTTTACAGCCGCCTCAGTCCACTACTCCCACCCTTTTGGATATCCATAAACTGCTCACTCAGGTTTTATCTACCAATCCTTCATTAGCCACCACATCAGGTAACCGACAATGGTTCTTAGATTCTGCTTGTTGCAACCATATGACCTCTAACATTAATCTGCTACATTCTATAAAACCTCTCACCACTTCGCCTCCCATTCACACTGCAAATGGTGCCCCCATGCACATTACACATACTGGTCATGCCACTTCACCATCTCTCCAAGATGTCTACTACATTCTGCATTTAACATTAAACCTTGTTTCTATTGGTCAGTTGGTTGAGCAGGGACTTACTGTTATTTTCACGTCTTCTGGTGTACAGGTTCAGGATTCGCAGACGGGCCAGATTCTTGGGACGGGGCGCAAGACAGGTCGCCTGTTTGAGCTTTGTTCCCTTCAACCTTTTCCTTCTATCTCTGCTGTTGTTTCTCCTTCTTCCATCTATCAGTGGCATCTCAGACTTGGGCATGCTTCATCACATAACCTCCGATCTCTTGCTGCTAAAGGTTTTTTTGGTTCTATTAAATTTGAATCCTTTGATTGTGTGCATTGCAAGCTTGGCAAACAACCAGCACTTTCTTTCTCAAATAATCATTCTATTGCTGATAAACCTTTTTCCCTAGTTCACTCAGATATTTGGGGGCCCTCTCCTGTTGGTACGTTTAAAGGTTATCGATATTTTGTAATCTTTGTTGATGATTATTCCCGATTTACTTGGATTTATTTTTTGAAAAATCGTTCTGAACTTGCCTCTACTTACTCCACTTTTGCAAAAATGATTCAAACACAATTCTCATGTCCTATTAAAACACTCCGCACTGACAATGCTTTGGAATATAATGATTCTACCTTTCTCAATTTTCTTTCTGCCCAGGGCACTGTTGTTCAACGCTCATGTCCTTACACTTCACAACAAAATGGTAGGGTTGAACGTAAACATAGGCACATTCTAGATACTGTTCGTGCCATGCTCCTTTCTGCTTCGTGTCCTGATCGGTTTTGGGGAGAAGCTGCCCTTACTGCTGTCTATACAATTAACCGGATGCCATCTTCTGTACTTCAGGATGTCATTCCTTATGAGAAGCTCTTTGGTCAGCCACCAGATTACTCCATTCTTCGTCCGTTTGGCTGTGTCAGTTTCGTCCACCTTCCCCCACATGAACGAAACAAATTAGAGCCTCAGAATCGTCTGTGTTGTTTGTTGGGATATGGGATAGAACATAAGGGCTATCGTTGTTGGGATCCTGTGTCAAATCGAATTCGTATTTCTCGTCATGTCACCTTTTGGGAACATAAGATGTTCTCATCTGAGTCCAAGTTTACCATTCCTTTCCAGACTGATTCCCCTTTCTTTGTTTTGGATCCATCTCCTTCTACAGGTCCCGAGCTCACACAGATCCCTGTAGATGCTTCCCCGTCACCAACTGATTCCCCTTTCTTTGTTTTGGATCCATCTCCTTCTTCTGCAGGTCCCGAGTGCACACAGATTCCTGTTGACACTGTCGTTGCTTCCCCGTCACCTCAAGCTGACTCATCTGCGTCTCCTGAACAAGTATCTCAAGTCCCTGCTGCCACTGGTCGACGTTCAACCCGTGTAAGTCGTCCTCCTTCTCATCTCCTTGATTACCATTGTTTCTCTGCCATTCTATCTAACCATGAGCCTAGGACTTTTCGTGAGACAAACTGTGATCCATTGTGGCGTGAGGCTATGTCTGAGGAACTGCAGGCTCTTGAGAAGACTGGGACTTGGGATATCGTTGATCTACCACCTGGCAAGAAACCTATTAACTGCAAATGGGTTTACAAGATCAAAACAAATTCTGATGGATCTGTTGAGCGTTACAAAGCTCGTCTCGTGGCTAGAGGTTTCTTACAGGAGTACGACATTGACTATGAAGAGACATTTGCTCCTGTTGCCCGTTTGACTTCTCTACGTTGTCTTTTGGCTATTGCTGCTGCTCGTCGATGGTCTCTTCACCAGTTGGATGTGAAGAATGCTTTTCTTCATGGAGACCTTTCTGAGGAGGTTTATATGAGTCCGCCGCCGGGTTCAGACATTTCGGGGAAGGTATGTAAGCTACGTCGTGCTCTTTATGGTCTGAAGCAGGCACCACGAGCTTGGTTCGCCAAGTTCAGCTCAGCACTTATTCAGTATGGGTTTACTGTCTCTCCCTATGACTCTGCTTTATTTATTCGTCGCTCCTCATCCGGGATTATTATTCTATTATTATATGTTGATGATATGGTGATCACTGGAGACGATGCCTCTGGAATATCTGATTTGCAGACCTATCTTCATCAGCATTTTGATATGAAGAGTCTTGGTAAGCTGCGTTACTTTCTAGGTCTTGAGATTTCCGACACGGCAGATGGTATCTATTTGTCCCAGGCAAAGTATGCTTCTGACCTCATCTCCCGTGCTGGCCTGACTGACAGTAAGACTGTCTCGACTCCACTTGAGGCAGACTGTCGTCTCACTCCTCTCGATGGTGCCCCTCTTAAGGACCCCACGCTCTATCGCCAGTTAGTGGGCTCCCTGATATATCTGACAGTCACTCGTCCTGACATAGCTCATGCAGTTCACATCGTTAGTCAGTTTATGACTAGTCCCTGTACAGCTCATCACTCTGCTGTATTACGTATTCTCCGCTATGTTAAGGGCACTCTCCTACATGGTCTTCACTTCTCTGCTGATTCATCATTAGTACTCACTGGTTATTCTGATGCTGATTGGGCAGGCGATCCCACTGACCGACGCTCCATCACTGGTTATTGTTTCTTCTTGGGTGATTCCCTTGTTTCTTGGCGAAGCAAGAAACAGACTGTCGTTTCTCGTTCCAGCGCTGAGTCAGAGTATCGTGCGCTTGCTGATTCTACTTCTGAGCTTCTTTGGATTCGACGACTTATCTCTGATCTTGGCATTTCTCAACCACCTGCCATCGATCTTCATTGTGATAGTCAGAGTGTCATTCATATTTCTAGAAATGATGTGTTTCATGAGCGCACTAAGCACATCGAGATTGATTGTCATTTTGTACGGCAGCATGTTAGTGCTGGCACTGTGCAGTTGCGGTCCGTGTCTACTGAACATCAAATTGCAGATATCTTCACCAAGTCTCTCTTGCCGGGTCGCTTCTATGTGTTATTGAGCAAACTCAAGCTGATCTCTACTCTACCACCTTGAGTTTGAGGGGGGTGTTAGAATATTAATATAATATATATTAATATTATTATGTAAACCGGTCTATATGACTCGGTATTATGTTACCCGGTCTATGTGACCCGGTCTAAGAAATATTGCCTATATATATGCCTATAACCTGTATTATTTCATGAATTCAATTAATAGAAAATTATTCCGACAATTGGCTACATTATAATAAATATAAATCATAATTATTACAATAAGTTATTCAACATCCGTGCATATGTTATAATTGCTATTAAATATAATTGTTGCAATGTTATAGTAGTTTGAAAATGATATCATTCGAATCCTGACGAAGTCAGGTAATATCCTCCTTGTCTGTACTTTCTCGATTTACCTTCTCACAGTTGATCGTAGGACCGACCGTGTGGAACCGCTAAGGTGGCGGATCCACCTTTTTTGCAGAAGAGAAAATGATATCATTTGTGTATATATATTATAACAGTCTTATTTAATCATTATTATAATATATTATTGATCATAGATGAATGAAAAGACCTTAAATAAAAAATAAAAAGTGGTAATCGGCGCTTATATTTTTGGTATATTATGGAAGAAGGTTAGGCGCGAAAAAAAAATTACAATCTTACTAATTTGACCAGAATAATTATGATTTAGAATTTTACAATAAATCTTTATCCATCGAAATCAATTATAAAATTTATCCTAACTTCTACATTATTTTTACCATCCTTACACTTATGGGTTGCAATGATCCGGATGATAGAATCATACGATCCACAAGCACTAAATCGATCCGGGATCAAATGTTATAGTGGAATCGAAACATGATTATTGGAATCGTACATAATCGATGAAATCAATGCGATCTTTGATGGATGATGACTGTTAGTGGCGGCTACAAAGATTCACAAGTGAGAGAGCAATGAGGATGAACAAGTATGTGAGGGAGCAATGACATAACTAAATATATTTTATTAAACCCTAATCGAATTATTTATTAAAATATATATATATATATATATATATATTTAAATTTTAAAATTTATAAATAAATTATATTTATTTATTTTATATATTATATTATATTATTATTAATATCATTAATAATATTATTATTAATTTAATTTAATTTATTTGAGAATTTTAATTAAATATTAAATTAATTTAGTCTTTTTAATGAATTTGATAACTTCATGACTATATGTAAGGAGGTAAATTGTGAAGTTACAGTTAACCACAATAAGGAAGGACATTATCTCTGTTGGTGGAAGATGCACTAAGATCTTGTCTAGAGTTTCGATATTTGACAATACACCTAAGTCTGGTCAGTTTGACCAAGGGGTTGATCCAAATAGGACTTGATGTTTGGATGTGTGGAAGTGAGTGCAGTCTAGTCAGATGACTAGCGAGAAGTTCTAGTCGATTAGACCAGGCAGTGGAAGTCCTAATCTGGATGATCGGGCAAGGGAAGTCCTGGTAAGTGAAGTTAGGCAAGAGAAAGTCCTAGTTGTAGGCTAGGCAAAGGGAAAGTCCTGGTTTGAAGTATTAGGCGGAAGTCTTGGCATAGTCGAAGCACTATGTGAAGTTTGGGCTGGTCTGGAGGACCGAGTCGCAATAGAAGTCTAGGCTGGTCTGGGTGACCGAGTCGTAGCAGAAGTCTGGGCTGATCTGGATGACCGAGTCGCAGCAGAAGTCTGGGTTTGGTTAGAAAGAACCGAACCGCAACACAAATCCTAGGGGCTGAGGACAGAGCCGAGCAAAAGTCCAACAAGTCAGGAGAACTTGGTTGGCAAACATAAATTCTCCTAAGTGGAGTGGGTAAGGGGCGCGTTCCCGGAGTGGAACAGAAGGCGTCAGACTAACCTAGGATTTCGGTAGAAATCCGAAGTTAAACCCACAAGGTAAGGCTTAGGATTGTTTGTATATTTTTATGTTTGTCTTGTAGGAACCAGGAGATGGAAGCAAGATGGAGAAAATATAAGTGAAGCAAACAAAGTAAAGCCAAACCAACCAGTCCAGAGGATCCAGTCAACTGGAAATGGAAAAACCAGTCGATTGAAGGGCCAGTCAACTGAACTTGTAAACTCCAGTCGACTGGAAAGTGGATAAACGAGCGGGAAGAAGTTCTATCTGTTGGGTTGCAAGGGTGCAAACATAGTCCCACATCTAAAACACATGGGAAAGATCATGAGTTTAAAAGGATGGAAAGTATCTCCATTGGAATGAGACCTTTTGGGTAGAGTCCAAGAGCAAAAACCATGAGGGCTTAGGCCCAAAGTGGACAATATCATGCCATTGTGGGGATACAGACATCCTTTTGGACCCAACACTATCTGACACATCGACTGAAGTCGACTTAGATGGGGAGTTGAGTCAACTCGACTTAGATGGGGAGTTGAGTCAACTCATGACCAATATAAAAGAAGATGAACGTGCACAATCAAGCCATTCATTCCAAAAAGTTCCCCTCTCCGCCTAGTGCTATTTTTGAACGCGAACGAGACCAAACACGTGCAACTGAAGAAGATCCAGGAGGAGCGATTGGTGCTCAGGACCTCTCAGATCGGGCTGCATAGTTTGGTTATATTTTTATTGCATTTACTTTTCGTTCGTTTATTTATCTTCTTTATTATTGACTGTAAGATGGATTTTTCCGCCTCCGAACAAGGTTTGGAAAGGAGACTAATAGTGGACAGACGCCTTCTCGTGCATAGACCTTGGGCGTACTAACCCTGGGGGATTAGGAACCAAATAAATCCCGCGTGTTCCCTGTTTTGTATTCTAATCATTTCCGCTGCCAAGTTTTACAGAAATGAACAATTTTACACGAACTTCTAACGCGCTATTCACCCCCCTCTAGCGCGTACAAAATCCTACAATCTCAACTTATCGAATAAATCTGTTTTATCATAACCAACTCAACTAAATTATATTTACACTTCTTCGATTCAAGCAACCTGTTCTATCCTACTCAATTAAGTATCCAAAAAAATTTGTCATTAACTGATTCTTTTTTCACTTGTTTTTGAATAAATGACAAAATATCTATAAAAAAAAATTATTACATGAATCCAGCAATTATCGGATAGTCATCATCATCGTTGCACAATAAATATTCCAATTTATTATTTTGGAAAGTTGAAATGATTTCATCGTCTTTTCCTGTTGTATCTTTTCCTTTTCCTTTTCCTTTTCCTAATCTTTGGATCGAATGCTTCTGCTGGAACCCTAACCCTAGCGATCGAGCTCCTTGCGGGATTTCTCTTACAAAGTCGGATTTTTTTCCCCCGTCCATTTGCTTTGGCTTAACGGTCTCACACTGTCACTGTCCTTGATCGATTCCGCGGCGAAAGGTTTGTTTTCTCCTCGTCGCTTGATTTTGTGGAGTTCGTCTTTGGTCGATGGGTTTTATAATCGTTGTCGTGGATGGTTTCTTCTTGTGGGTGTTAGATCGGAGAGAGCAAATGCCGGAAGAAGATCTGGTCGAGCTCAAGTTCCGGCTATATGATGGATCGGACATCGGTCCTGTTCGCTACTCTTCTTCCTCCACTGTCGCCATGCTCAAAGAAAGGATAATCTCCGAGTGGCCGCGAGGTAGGAGTCTTGCTTTCTTTGTCTAACATTCTGATCAAATTAATATGTGTTTTTTCTTCTTTCTTTATAATTTAAGATGAGTGGAAGCCTTTTGTTTTCATTTTCGTTCTTAGTTCTTAAATCTTTTGATGTCAAAATCCTATTTTGGTAGATTCGATGTTCGCTCTCTCCACAACAATTCAACTTTGACAACATTTTTTTTGGATTTATAGTACTCCTTATAACGTTGTGGATCAAAGTGGACTATAACTTGTTTAACATTGTTACTTGTCTACCATGCAGCTAGTTGTGAGCCATAAGAATGACCTTTCTTATTAGTAAAATTTCAATTGTTTTCTCAAATTTGTATGAGCGAACAACCAAGAACCCTACCTCAGAACTCATATGATCTTGGAATTCAGGCATTAGAACGTTGTTTCAAACACCATGAAGTTGTGAAGTCTCAAGAGGAATGACTAAGACTTAGATCCTAGTGAGATTTGATGTTCGGTGTCTCCACAAAAATTCAGCTTTGACAACATTTTTTTTTGATTTATAGTACTCCTTATAACATTGTGGATCAAAGTGGACTATAACTTGTTTAACATTGTTAGTTGTCTACCATGCAACTAGTTGTGAGCCATAAGAATGACCTTTCTTATTAGTAAAATTTCAATTGTTTTCTCAAATTTGTATGAGCGATCAACCGAGAACCCTGCCTCAGAACTCATATGATCTTGGAATTCAGGCATTAGAACGTTGTTTCAAACACCATGAAGTTGTGAAGTCTCAAGAGGAATGACTAAGAGTTAGATCCTAGTGAGATTTGATGTTTGGTGTCTCCACAAAAATTCAGCTTTGACAACATTTTTTTTTGATTTATAGTACTCCTTATAACGTTGTGGATCAAAGTGGACTATAACTTGTTTAACATTGTTAGTTGTCTACCATGCAACTAGTTGTGAGCCATAAGAATGACCTTTCTTATTAGTAAAATTTCAATTGTTTTCTCAAATTTGTATGAGCGATCAACCGAGAACCCGGCCTCAGAACTCAAATGATCTTGGAATTCAGGCATTAGAACGTTGTTTCAAACACCAGGAAGTTGTGAAGTCTCAAGAGGAATGACTTAGAGTTAGATCCTAGTGAGATTTACCAATTTTACTTGTTATTGTATCTTTTAACCCCTTGTTAGTTTTTTGCACGGCTCTGTATCACCTAATTTGAAGCTTTTTAAGCAGTATACCTTGAAGCTCTGCCCTTGCTTGCTTTGCTTCTAGTTGTAGTGCTCTAACTGTACATTTCAATATTTTATAGTACCCACTTCAGCACTTGTTTTCCTTCAATATGTGTTATATTTTCTTTTTTTAGAATGTTTTTTCTGACACATTTTCCCAATCTATGCCTAGTTAGTTCCTGTCTTTAATCGTTATCATAGTGTATTGGCATTTCTTCTTTTTGTTTGATCCACATTATGATCTTTGTCAGCGACTTCACTATCTAGTATCCATGGTGGTTAGCAAATGGTGTTGAATCTAGGACTGTAATGGATATTCTTGATAATGACTTTTTTCTTCTAGATATTAGTTAGTGTCGATTGTGGATGTCATTCCAGATGTCTCATGATAGAACCTTGCTGCAGCTTATTGTCGTACAGTTTGTTGGATGCCCATTTGTTCTTTTGACATTGTAGTCATTGGTGTTGATCTTTCCTTGCTAGGCAGAAGAAATCTCTTGATCTATCAGCAGGACGTAGAAACTACTGATTGTTTTACTTTGTTATTAAGTCATTTACTATGAAAGATTTTCTCCTTAATGGAAATGACCATATCTTATTAAGTGAGTTTTTTTGGTGTTACCGATGTCGAATGATCTTGGAACCAAAGAAGCAAACACATCATATAAGATGCTTTAACCTAAATATTATCAAAATAAAAGTGGCACTGTATGAATGACATGCAAGTAGTTGAAAATTTTATAGTGGTTTATTTCAGATGATCACTGGGAGGAAGTGTTTGGAGACAAGAAATATGATACATGTTTTTTTTTTTCTTTTGCTTTTGATGGTTTTAAATGTTAGCCTCTTGTTGTTGCCTAGCACAATCTTATAAGTTAGCTTTGCGTTGTTGTTTTTTGTAGACAAGAAAATGGTACCAAAAGTTGCTAATGATGTCAAACTGATAAATGCTGGCAAAGTATTAGAGAATGGCACAACGATTGGCCAGTGTCGATCACCTTTTGGTGAGCTCCCAGCAGGAGTTATTACGATGCATGTCATTGTGCAACCTACATTGACTAAAACAAAAACAGGTAAGCTGGAAATGTTCATGTGGGCCTATGGGCAGTCTTTATTTTTTTAAGCATATCTCCACGTTTGAATAGATTTATCATCCCTAAAATTCCATTTCCTTCGATGCATTTAGTAACTTTAAACTGGAAAAAAGTGGGCAGATTCTAGTCCTACTGTGATCTGAAAATCTTACTTCTGCATCTTATCTTGATTTGTCATTGTTAGTCGGTTACCTAAATTCCAATCCATGGGCTCTTGTTAACATTCTGATCTCAATTGATAGCGAGCATGTGACACTATGGTTAAGTTGCAATAATATAAGACGATCTACTTGCAGAACTAAATTGTATTATATTAACAGAAAAGAATTGGTAGGCTTACTTCTATTAACCTTAGCGAACGATATGTTGATAGATACCATCAAGAAAAATCTCCGGTAAACCTTAAGGAAAAATGAATGTCCGCGAGCTAATAGTATAATGTTTATTGACAACGTGTATTGGTAGAGTAATGATATGCTTCCTCATAACTACTTGCTAGCAATCTTTAAATATAACTAAGTTCTCACTCGATGATTCTTCTTCTTATTTTCAAACATGTTGCTTCTTATTCAATTCACTTTTTGTAACACCTCCAGAAAAGAAGGTCGAAGAGTTGCCAAGGATGACTTGCTCTTGCTCTTGTTCTATATTGTAGAGCGATTGACTAGGCGATTGTTCTCTCCTTCAGCGAGTGTGATCTGCCATGTCGTTTGATGGCGGTAAGTGAAAATCGGCTGACATATCGAGTTGTTTCGTTACCAGAGATGTCATCCTGTTTGTGTTTTTGCTGAAATTCGAATTCTGAGATGGTGATATCCTTTGTTGTTAGTCTTGAATCTGGTACCTGGCATGGGAAGAGAATGCCTTGTAGCCTTCACTTATACACTACAATTTTCTTAAACATTCTGTATAAGTTAATTGCCTTCACTTATACACTACAATTTTCTTAAACATTCTGTATAATTTGTTTGCGTTAATTGCAAATTGATATGATGATGTTGATGCTGTCTCAGTCTATATCCGATCGAAGACTATCGGTCGATGCGTCGACGAGTGGCGCGTCGATCGGGCCTAGTCCGGCGATCGACGGTGGTCGGATGGCGGCGCGATAAGCGGCACAATATATGCTGGACGGATGGATTTGTATCACAAATATATATATATATATAGTTATAAAATTTTAAATTTTTATATAATATTGCTCCTTTCTTTTTCTTCGTTTGCAAACTAATCCAATCCATATTCTAATAAACTAAGTAATCGGAGGCCCAACTTCGTCATCTTCCGGTATGCTTATTGAGAGCCCATTATAGGCCCATTATTCGATGCCGAGCATAAAGCACGCCTTCGGCAAAGCTCGACCCCCATGCTTCTGCGTTTGTTACAATTTATCTCTTCCGTGCCAGGCGGGCGTTTGCTGGTCTGCCTCCGGTCTCCAATGTCTTCGGCGCCGCCCGTTTTCGGCGCCGCCCGTTTTTCCAAGAAAAAGCCCGCTGCACCATTTCGCCTCGCGCGGAGCTGAAGGTTTGACGATATCGATCGATGAGAGATTTTCCCTGCTCTGGTTCTTAAAATTTTGAATTTTTGACGCCGTTTCCCTATTTCTCCCCAAGTCTCGTTGCTATTTGTTCCTGGCTCCTACACTTTGAAGTGAAATGTAGTTATTCTGCTTTCTGGGATGGGATTTTTGGAAGTCGAGCTGCAAGCTAAGGTCACCACTAAAGTATACTTTGACATACGCATTGGCGATCCGGTGGGGAAGGATGTGGGGAGGATTGTGATTAGGGCTGTTCGGTGATGATGTCCCACAGACGGCTGAAAACTTTCGTGCTCTTTGCACACGTTACCTTCATCCTCTGAAATCTCTTTTCCTTTTTATTTGCTTGGTTTGACAGTATATGCATTTTGCTGTTGCGCATTGATCAGGCGAGAAGGGCCTCGGGTTCAAGGGATCTTCATTTCATCGTGTGATCAAGAATTTCATGATTCATGGAGGAGACTTCGACGTAAGCTGGATAACTGGTGCGTGCTGCTGCTGTGTGATTGGGATGTGTAAATAGTAAAAGTAATCTCATGTGTTTTATACTTTATATAAAGAAAGAATATATTACACAAACGGATTGAAAATTTGAAATGGAAAGCTTTCTTTGACCAACAAAAGGTGCAGCACTATTAGATAATATTTGTTCATATCATATTATTGAAAGAACTTCAACTGTTCAACAAGTCATACCAAACATACAAGGCTTATGTGAAGATAAATAATAAATATCCAGGAACTTGTAAGAACAATCTCAAGGTTAAATAATAATAAAAACCTTTGACATATTTGTCAGTCTTATACATGTTACATGACCCAATATGTTTACGTAAGTAAAATTAAGTTACCGATAGTAGCAGATATATCTGCGGTAATATATGATGTCTTTTTATAACTTCTATCTTGATATTAAATACTATATTAATTGAAGTCAGAGAATGAATTGGTTCTATTGTCAATGAATTTTTACAGCAGAAAGTTTGTCAAGTATACCTCATGCCTCCTGTATCATCCTGTTCAACTGTGCTCTTGATGCTCAGTATCACATAATCTTGGAGTCTTCTTATATGCTCAAATGATAGCACTTTTGTATAAGATTTACTTAGGAAGTACCTAGCAAGTTGCTCAGTAAGGAAGCTAATATTTTCTTTTTAGTTGGTTATTGATGTCTTTATTGTTAAATACTTTATGGGTATTTTAAAGTTTGCAGAGCAACAATTCAGATGAAAGATCAATTTTACATGGGAATCATTTAGTAGATCAAACCATTTCTTTATCACAACTTTCTAATAGAGATCTATCACCGTCTTCTTGAAAAAAATGGGTTAGCCATTAAGAGTCATTTTTGGATGGTAATTGTTATGTGGATGCACATGAGGTAAAATGTTTATAGAAAATTGTATTATTTAATTTCAGGGAACTGGTGGTAGAACTATTTATGGATGCACATTTAAAGATGAAAACTTCAAGTCTAAGTTGAACATTATGAGACATTTATCATAACTGTATTATATGGATAAAAGATGCTTATATTTACTCGAGAATTGCCAGTGGTTCATGTGGGACCAGGAGTGGTTAGTATGGCAAATGCAGGACCTAACACTAACGGAAGTCAGTTCTTCAATGCCGAACCTTTTTTTTTTTTTACCGTATTTTACATATTGAGAGGGGAGTCGATAGATGGTGGGAAGAGGACAAAATGTTGTTTCCCCCTCTTTTTAGTTTTTTCCTGTCTTTAATATCATTACAATAAATTAGGGGTTTGGTTCTTTTGTTTAGAAGCCTGTTTGGAGTTTGAAGTCTGTGAATGATGAGGGCAGGACAAAGCTTGTTTTGTTCTCTCACTCTGTTGTGGGAGAAAAAAGGACCTAGTGTTTTTACTTGTTTCCAGCGCTTAATATCATTACTTTTTATTTATAGCTCATGTGCATAACTCGTCTACATAATCTAGAGAACAGTCTGACAGTGATGAAAAAAATAGTTTCTACAAAATGTTCATTTGTCCATAAAATTTGATGATGAAACTGAACTCTTCTATAGAATCTTTTAATTTTCCTTCCAAGTCTTCTTTTCTTTTAACTACTGAAGATATCTCAAAATTTAGTGCAAGGCTGGATGTTGTTTGTTGTTACTGCAAATACACACCTGCTCGAAACATCTCCAGAAGGAGCTTCATCAAAATACATTTGAAAAGAACCTTCCGATGTGGAGAAGTTGATGGGCGCTATAAAACCTGCCACTGTTTTTTGCCTTTTTTTAAAAAGTTTATGGAACCCTTTTGTTACTAAAACCACCATATATCATGATGTCTTTTAATTGAATACTCATGAAAATTCCACTCTAAAATATTGTTAGTATGATTAGTGATTACTGGATGAGTGAGGCTTCTTGAAATAGAGGTGAGGTAGTTTAATTTTCCTAATCTCATAGACATCAAACTGGCTAGAGGCGAATCCTCACTGGCCTGTGTTTTCTTTATCTTGTTGGCGTGGTAATAGCATAATTATCATGGTTAACCTGGTTAACCTTCAGCAACTCAAAAGAAACATATGGTAGGAGCTCTTTTGAAAACAATGCCTGTTAGGATGATCCAATAGATTGCTGTACCATTTGTCAGACATTGTCATTGTTCTCATAAACATGGTCACTCTACATTTGTTTACTGATTGCCCCAAAATTATAGCCGGACTGTCCGAACCCACTGCAACATCTTATACGCAAGCGCATTCAATAATACAGCCTACTCCATGCTGATAAAAGTCAATAAGTTTAACCTTTGCGTTAGTAGTCTTTCTTGCTCTGGTGCATTGTTTTTCGACCTTTGCATGTTGCCTTTCAACATCTGAAATTAAAGTCTTCTGCTTATCTTGGAATTAGTCCCTTTAGCATGTTATATCAGTAGGTTCTTTAAAACATTTTTTCCTAGATGCATTACAGTATCTCATTCATAGAACTATTTCCCTGAACTTGATTACTGACTCTGTTATTTTTGTCCCCGCCACCATGCCTTTAAAATTGAAATTTTTAAATGTGGGTTACTCTAGAAGACTTAATGCACCACTGAGCTAAGTATTCGAATGCTCAACATCATTGCCATTCTGGAGAAAAGAAAACAAATTTCTACAGAAAATATAATTCTTAACCTTTTACAAAAAAATGTGATTACCTTACAGTGCCATTTGTTATAGCCAGTGTAGCTAATTAAGATACAACTCTGTATAAACTGCTTTTTTTTTTTTGGTGCAGACACCATGGTTGGACCAGAGGCATGTTGTTTTTGGCCAAGTTCTTGATGGTATGGACGTGGTGAAGTTGATTGAGTTTCAGCAGACGGACCGTGGAGATCGGCCAAAGAAGAGGGTTGTCATCAGTGACAGTGGTGAGCTTCCAGTGGTCTAAACAAGTTTTTTTTTCTGACTAAAAGGATCATCTGCCATTCGTCTCTCCAATTTTCTAGTTTTCATTCTGCCCTGATGAACATCTGAATAGTGAATTGATTGCTTGATGCTTGCATTCCAGGCTTTAGTTTGATCTGTATGAACTACAGAAATGAGAAGAGAAACATTTCCATCAAACTGACATTCAAGGCCAAATAGGTAATCTAAGATTTTATTGTGAAAAGGCAAAGACACCAAGTCTTTCACTACTACATGTCTTTTTCACTTGTGTGGATAGTATTGCTATGGTGAAGCCTAGCTTTCGCGGGACCAAGCGAGGGGCTTCTCCATGCGTTCCATCCACTAAGAGAGTGAAAGGAAGCTTCATGTAAGGAGACAACTCATCATGGGGGATGGAATTTTAAATCAAAGCTAATGATCCTGTTCAGGTTAGTGTTTTCGGAGGCACTTGCCAAGTTCACAGATTTCTTATTCAATCTTTAGTCGGATTTGTTCTCGAGTGGGTGCTCCACGTTCAATTATAAGAAAGGCTATGCAGGTACCTAATTGGATTTGAGCTTTAAGAATGCGTGTCTCCACTTTTCTAAGGATGATGATGTTACGTTAAGCACTGTCTAGTGATAATTAGTGAGCATTTCTTTATTGATTTCTTGACTGCTAGACTTGATGGTTGTTGGAGCATATCACCTTTGTTTAACTGGCTGCAAACCTTTAAGGGGTGTGGATGATTGGGGAGAAAGGTAGATTATATAAATGGTGAATATAAGCACCAATTCTCATCTAAACTTTGTGTCGAATTTGTGTAACCGATCGTATCAATTGGACTAAGTGGGTATTGAGTCAGCTAGATCTAGATCGAGGAGGCAAATTGATTGAATTAGATGGTCATTTAAACAAATCCAACAAGTTAATTGTATTATAGCCAACTCAAGCCAACTCATTCTCTCATTACAATGCATTTAGCAGTACAATTAACAAACCTGGGAAAATGGGAAAAGGATGATCATGTGTCTCACTTCATTAAATTGCGTAACGTATTAATCAAACTCAACTCCAACATTTAGCACGCGACCTGTCGCCAATGTTTGGAGGCACAACACCAAACTATATATATTAATATCTATTTTGGCTTTGCCAAAGGTGAACTTGGTCAAAAAGAGTTTCAGCCATTAGCAATTTAAAGTTCTCTGAATATCGACCACAGTATAAGTTGTTTACATCAGGACTAATTGCTTGTTCTGATATCTACAGATTGAGAACAGCAATGATCATTAATTAGACGAAAACTAAACCAAGTGACAGGCAAAGTGCCACCTAACCTAATAAATTAGAAGAAACAACAGAGCTTCACAAACTAGAATAGTGATCTGTACCTAATTAAAGTAGATGACAAACAAAGTAGCTAAGTTTAAATAATAAGCTAAACAAACACATGACTTGCTAATTTTTTTTATTTTTTATATTTCTCAGAAGCACTCATGTGTCGACTTATCGTTTCCTCCCACATCAAGAGCCTACAAAAAGCTCAGAGACTCGTCTGCTCCAAAGCATCCGAAACTTGAGAAATGGCGAAGAGTCTAGTAGTTTGCATCATAGCAGTTATTCTGGCTGTCTCTGCAGGCAATGGAATGGGAATCAGAGTTGAGAAGGGCAGCCAAACAAGCACTGGACTGAAGAGTGCCTACAAGCGTGTACAGATTGCTTCTGCTACTTTAGTTGCACAGCAGCATGGTGACAGCCAGTATGTGATTCCAATGGAGAGGTCTGTTCCTTCAGGGCCAAACCAAATGGAGCCTGTCCATGGAGTTGCACAGGTTCAGCCTCTTCATGATACTGCAGCAGAGAAACTGCATGAGCCGCCATCAGGCGCTAGGCGATGAAGTCAGCAAGAAAGGCATCAGTGATGATGTTAGTAGTTATTTCAGCTTTTGATTGTAGCAGCAGATTGCTAGAATCTAGCTTTGTGTGGAAGATGCAGTTTCACTAGTATATGCTTAAGATGTTGGATGGTATTAATATGCTTTCTACTCCATGCTTTTGAGAGTGTAGCTACTACTTTTAGCTTGAAAAGATGCAAGTGTGGCAACTTGTTATGGAAGTGTGTAATTTCTGCACTATGTTTATGAATAGTCCAGCAATCTTTCATGAACTAAGAGTAGATTCTTGATCTTTAATGAGTGCAGAGACTAGTAGCACAAGTGCTGAAGATATGACCCCTATTCGAACATAGTAATGCACAGTGAAAAGAATATTTTTCTGAGAACAAGATACAATAGTTTGTTAGCTGGAAATCTTCACAATCAATGCCCACTTACATTCTTAACTAGGAAATCAGAAAAATGGGCATATATAACAAAACAAAAGAAATATAAACTATTGTTCTAACAGCTATGAGATTAAAGGATGTCATTGCACCTTTATATTGAAAATAAAACAGATAACATGGAAATGGCAGGATGATGCAAGTCTAACTTTTCATAGTGGATCATTACATGGTGAAGAATATTCGTTGTCAATCATTGAGAAAAATTAGTACAACCAACTCTGATTGGGCATTAAGAAAAAACAAAGAATTTGCACTTGGATTACTTTAAGAATGTTTTCCACATGCATCAACCATTGAACTGTTTTTGGATGGTATGTTGAATTCGGATTTGTTTGTGCAGATGTTACTGAAAGAAACAAAAAATACAGCCCAGTGTTTCATCTTACACAATGAGTAAATAAAATTATGTTAAAAATTGCTGGCTAAGGCGAAAAATTAGAGTGCGTCACTAAGAAATGCATGGAAATATGGAATATGCGAAGATAAAAGGAAACAGATGGAACAGGTATCCTAAGATTTTCACAAGCAGTCATTAGCTGATACTGTTATGTTAAACAGCAATCACTTTTGAAGAAATAATATGCTTGACCTTCAAGGGTGAAATTTAATTTAACAACAGAAAACAGATGGAGCAGGTCTCCTAGGATTTTCACAAGCAATCAATTAGCTGACACTGTTATGTTAAAACAGCAAATAATATGATTGGCCTTCAAGGGTGAAATTAAGTTTTAACATTAGAACACCGTCAGCCCCGAAATCAAGAGCTACCACAAGAAAACTCCAAATGGAGAAAAAGTTAATGATTAGATATACCAATAGCCATTGTCAAGCAAGATATGTGAGCAACTCATCTACCCTGACATTCCTAGTCCAAGCCATCATAAAAAAGAGATGATGAGGAGCTTAAAAGATCAATGAGGCTTCAGTCTTTAGAAAACAACCACTATGTTTGAGTCACACATTTTTTTCTATTCTTTCCACGACGAGCAGTAAATTTTTGATTCTGAAGGTTGGTCGTCACAGATTCAGAATCACTTACCTGATTGTCGTTCATTCAATTCCATACTCACATCTTCCATTACTTCAGTAATAACCTGAAGAAGTTCAACAGGTGTTGCTGCAGGGTCCAATTCAAGACAGCCCTTCAAAGCAGTATGAGCTTCTTCACCTGTTAGCATATAAGAAGGAACCTGATGTGAGAAACGGAACATTTCTTCTCTTGCTATCCGCTTAACCTTGATTGGATCCATATGTCTATGGAACACTGCTTTGAAACCAGCAACTTTCACCAAAGGCATGACAGTAACACCATATTCTTCTTGATACTCATCAAGTACTTCCACCATGTCATATTTGTATATCACATCATCAGGTGTGAGCTCATTCCAATCTACAGACCAATTTTTGTATAAGGCCCAGATTTCACCTTTACAGGGAAGAATTCTAATTACTCCTCTGGGGCCCTTCTCCCATCTGACTCTATGGGAGAATATATTAACTGTGTCACTTATACGATATCTGCCTACCCTGAAATCTCCACATGTTTTTGCATATCCAGAGGCTACCCAGCTAATTGGTCCTAGTTCATGGTTGGACTTAGAGGTAAGAAAACTCATGCGAATTCTGAATGGTCTACGAGACAGAACTTTCTGAACCATGGCATATAGTCGAGGCATACCATCTTCACTGTCATATGTAGCCCACACCTGGTCTCCTTCAAAAGTCCTTTCCAAGCGATCCTTATCAAAGTCGTAGAAATCAGGATCAGGTACATCAATTGATACAGGCCTAGGGATTTTCTCACATAAGTTTGCATCATGGTCGCTGGTTGATTCCTTCATACCAGAATTATATAGAAGTGTTTGCCCACCATTATTTTTGTGCGCTTCAGCTGTTTCTTGACCAGTTTTCTGCTTTAATTGGTTCTTTCCTTTCAACCTTTTTGTTTTAGATAACTTCCATTCTTTTAACTTGATACAAACTGCCATCTTAGCCTTCTCTATCAATATATCCCGGATATTAACTTGTGAGAACTCCCTGAAAGAATCATGTCTAGCGACGATCTTAGATCTAGGAAGGTTAAAAGCAGCACTAATTTTCTGATCAATGCAAGCGGACAAATTTTCTGATGCACCTCTTCCATGATAATTAATGCTTTCATCAGCCTTGTTTCTCTTCTTTTCTGGTCTGCCAACATTAATAATAGGCTGCTCTTGTCCAGTAGCATAACTTCCAGAACCATTAGCTGAGCTATTGTGGACATGTACATCTGTCTGGAAAGACTCTTCCCTTCGAGCTGCTGCTTGTGCCTTTTCATACTTTCTTCTCATCTTTTCATATTTCTTGTGGTTTCCGTAAGCAGTGTGAAATGAAGAATCTGTTGTACCAGTAGTCACACTTGATCCGGCAAAAGTGCTCCAATGAAAGTTTTGATGATTATAAGACTCAAAATTTGCAGCATGCTGGAATTCCAATGTTCCCGTCCTGTGAAATGTGGAGGTACTGGATTCAGAACTATATCCATTCTTACCAGTGTAGTTATGGTTTGAATTTTGCTGGTGCCGCTTGGTTGGCCAATGAAGAGAAGAATCTGCTGCATTACCAGGAATTCCAATTTCAAACGCCATGAAGGCTTGGTGACAATTTGGACAGAGGAGATTGTGATTAAGGTATATCCTGAGGTATTCATACTGCATCCTGCATCGACTGCATGATGTCCAAAATGTGTTCAGATTAACAGGATGAGCTTGAGGGGCAGCAGATGGAGCAGCAGTTTTGCTCTTGCGAGCCCTTTTGCTAGATGTTGTGGTGTTGGAAAATGAGTACAAACCATTTGCTGTATTTTTGACAGAATTACCATCATGCAGTCGAGAAGATTTGTTACAAAAGCCATTGTCATTTCTCATCTGATCAAATGTCATTTTCTTGTCCTTATCAGACAACACACTCCAAGCCTGTGAAATTAGTTTGAAAGCACCTTCAGCCCCTATAGACTTGTTTTTGTCAGGGTGGAGCTGTAGTGACAAATTCTTGTATTGTTTCTTCAGTGTCTCTTCGTCTGTTGAGCCATTTGCAGATAGAATTGCATACCAGTCGTTCTCTCCATTAATCTTCTTTTCCGCTGCAAGATAAACATCCATAGTCGAAATCATTTGGTGTATGCCTTCAAGTGATGGAAAGAGGTTTTGCGCCTTCAAAGCTGACTTCTTTGCGCCTTTGATGTCATTAGCACTGAATTTCTTTTCTGCAATTTCTTTTGCTTTAAGGGCCTCCTCTCTATTACAATCCATACCACAATCTTTCTACACCTACTCTATGAATGATCTTGATTAAAAAAAGAAAAATTCAAAACACAATGTAAAATTCTTAGTACACTTGTACCAACGCCAACATGAAAATTCATCTTCTTCTGCAAAATGATCGAACATTATCAATGAAAAAGAAAAGAGAGAAAATGAGAGAGAGGTTTCTAAAAATACTGTACAAAAAAAAAAAAAAAAAAGAATAGGTAGCACATACTCCGAACCATAGAACACTAGATCTAGTAACAGAAACCTCAGGAAGACAGCTCAAGCACATTTCAGCTAAGCACATCACAGCTAAAACGAACTAGCATTATTACTGATAAACAAGCAAACTGAAGTTAAAAAAAAAAAAACTTTTTACTGAGTCTCTGGTTAAAAACTAAAAATTTCCCAGATCCTGAGGCTTCCTCGAAAGAAGTCGATGAGCAGCCGAAACACTAACAAGTGAAGATTCAAAGATCAGCAGTGCTTCTCGAGCACGAATTAGCAAACAGTGGAAACGAATTTCCATCCAGTTTCCAACCCAGAAACCCTAGGTGTTCTGATCCCCATCACAGAGCAAATTTGCTAGTAAACAAAAACAAAAAACAAAAAAAAAAAGAGCGGAAAATAAAACAGAGGATCAAACCGAAGAAGAGCCCCGAAATTAAGGGAAGGAGAGATCACCAATTTGAGAGAAGATCCACGTAATTGAAGGAATTGATAGATAGATCCGAGCGAGCGGACGCCAAAATTTCCTCCCAAATTCTCCTTAAAAATTAAGGCGAAGTTTGAGCTCCTTTAGTCAAAACAATATTTCCTAAATACCAAAATACTTAATGCAGGAAAAATACAGAAAAAGGGAAAAAAAAAAAGTTCACAAGCCCTGCATAACTCTAACCTAACTTTATTATTTATTCTATTCTTCTAACCCTAACCAGGGTTAATCTTTTACCACAGTGTGATGATTTATTCTTTTCTTTCAGTTAATTATTATAAAAATTTAAAAACACACACACACACACATAATTAGACAAAGCTTCACACACAATACACTTTTTTTTATATTATATATCCTTGTTAATTTAGCTGTATTTCATGTATTTTATTTTATAGCTTTCTGTGAATACACAATGCATCAAGATTCGTAATTCTTAAAAATGATTGATATATAACCTTCGGATCGGATCGAGTGGTTAGGATTTTTAACCTTATTTACTTACAAGAACCACTCGAAAGCATTTGGAGGCTTCTGATCAGCGGACCCACATCATTGCTTGCTCACTCTTTCTCACCCTAAACATCATTTTCTATCTTAAAAGGAAATTATATTTATTGATTTATTATTATTATTATTATTATTATTATGGCGATGCCGACCGACCGAGTTCATAATTTTGCTGGTGAAATAGCTAGCAGTGCAGTGCATACCATGTGACCTTTTGCATGGCTAAGTGCTTGCTGTGTTTACTGTATACTACTTGCTATACTGATTGAGATAACAACAGAGGCATATCGATCAATATGATTGTGTCTAACGCCTATTCATACTGTAATACATCGTCTCTGATTCGAGAAAAGCAGTCCAAAGTATGCAGCAACTTCACTAAACTGAAACTGAAACTGAATATGTAGTCATGTTTGTGCCACTTGTAATCTATCTCCAAGTTTCATTGGAAGGAAGCTGTATCTGCTTGTTCACTCAACTGTTCGTAATCACAAGACCACCTGCAAGGGTCTGCTTGTAAACTCTTTGGCAGCTAGGAATCTACACGAGCACTGCCACAGAATTTTAAGTGTTTAGAGTAGCATGGCCAACCTAATTAGGGAACATAAAGACAAGTCATCTTTGCTGCCCCTCCCCCACTAGAGATGCCAAGTCAATTGGGGTCCTTGAAGAGATGCCCAGTTTGTTGCGGTACTCGGGCTTAGTCTCTCTGTATCCACTTGTGCATCCTTACATTTATTGGGAATATCTCCGCTCAAGAATATATCCATTGCACATCCTTTGGAAACATCCTCATCCAAGAACATTTCTATCTACTCTGAGGGAACATTCTGATATGGAAACATCCCTGTGTGCTCTTTAGGAATATCTCCGTTCGAGAACATCCCACTGTGCATCCTTTGGGAACCTCCTGTCCAGAAACATCCTACTGTAGATCCTGTTAGATATTGAAGCTTTAAAAGACCAATACAGTTTTATAGAAAAATCGTGGTGTCATTAATCGATGAAAGTCAAAATTGACTTCAAAATCAAAATTTACGTTTCGCGTAGATAGATCTAAATTATTAATTTACTCAAAACCGATTAAGGGTGAATGAAAAATTAATTGTTCAAAGTCAGTCCAGAATAACATTAATTGTGAATTAATGTTATATAAGGAAATGCATGGGAATAGTCCCACATCGAAAAAATTCGATGGACTCCTTTCCTTATTAATGTTGCTGTGTTAATGGAGTTAACACAAAAGCCCATGTGCTCTCTTCTCACGGACAAGTAAGTGCTTACATCTGTGAGCCCGCGGCCTGCCACCCGTCATTCGTGCACGCACACAATAGTGCCTATGTGGCACTCGGGTGATTTGTCAGACTCACATGTAATGTGGTAGTGCCTATGTGACATCCACGTGGGCAGGGAGAGATGACTAGACTGCTGATTGGGCGAACGGATGATAATCATTAAGAGGTGTATGGATCGCATGTGATGTGATCTGGAGGGTTGGATCGCAAAGAGTCATGATCTGATCGCTGGTAATGATGCTTGATCTAACGGTTGATGATAAAAGGGGATTTGAAGGGTCACAACAACCCTCCAAATCTGATGGATATAAAGGTTGATCTGAAGGAAGCACCTGTAACGGATTAATATCGTTTTATGAAGATAGTGTTGAACATTAAATCTCGACGATCCAATATCAATTTGCATGACAGCCACCGACTTTTGGGAACATTCCCACTCGACAAATATGGCCGCGTGCCATGCATCTTTTGAGAACTTCCCGTTAGGAAACATTCCGCCACACATCCCCACCATCTGTTCTTTAGAAACATCTTCGTTGTGCATCCTTTCATCCTTTGCCCGTCCAAAAATATCCCCGTCACACATCCTAGCCATGTGCCCTTTAGGGTGTTCTGGCACGAGAACGCCTCATGCCATGTTAAATTTCCAATAAATAATATTGGTTGCTATGGGACAATGTTCTTGGGTATTATAACAGGGAAAAAGGCATGGAACAGAACAGAACAAGCTTACTATTAGGGTTAAACTACGATAATTCCTCTTAATTAAATTTGTTACCTGACTCATTCTTGGACAACCTCTCATGACCTCTTCTTCGGTGGTGGCTCGTTCCCGGGGCAATGGTACAACGGTAGGACATCCGGATTGTAACTCAGGGATCCGTGGTTCGATCCCCAGCTACGGCGTATTTGTAGAAATTTTCCTCCAAATGGGGAACGCAATCAATGGATGCTGGGCATCTGGATTGGCCGCCGTATGCGCTTCCCGATTTACCCCTGGTGGTCGGTGGAAAATTTCCGCGGGACCGGACCGACCACCTCCAGAGATGTGGCTGCTGAAATTATCATTTTCTTCGGTGGTGGCTCACAGAAGTCGGTTGTGGTTGGAGGTTATTCTCCAACTGCTCGCGATGGGAAAGAATGAAGAGTGTCAGTCTATGGTGCATCGGGGGAGGAGAAAAACAAACTGCAAGAGACATGGTAGTGTCAATCAATTTCGAGGCCCTAGGCAAAAATAATATTTAGACCTTTTATTTTTAAAAAAAATTAATACAATTTTATAAAATAAATTTTTATATAAAATCTTGTTTTCTAACTTTTGAGATACAAAATTACTAATTAAAATTTTATATTCAAATTTTGATAATAAATCTTTCTTGAGACATTATTACAGGTAAAGATTTTCTGAATTTTAATTTTTAAAAAATTTTTGTAAAGCTATGCTAACATATAAATAGTATTTTATAAATTATCTATGCATTAAAAAAATATTTATTTTTATAAAATTTAGTATCTCAGGTATTATTTTTAATTTTTAATTTTTAATTTATTAGTTCTTTTGAAATTTTTAATTATGAAAATTTAACTATCAATAATTTGTCATATTTTAAAAAGTTTTTAAATTTTAATATTTTTTTTAGAAAATTATCATCAAATAATTTTAACTTTTTTACATTGTATAAAAAATTAAAATTATTTTTATATATTTAAATTATTTTAACGTACTTTTGAAATGAAAAATGACATAATCAATAATATAATTAAAATAATTAATTTTAAAAGAATCTTCAAGTGGAAATTTCACCTCATTAATTTTATTCTCATCAAATTATTTATTTCTTTTAATTATATATTTTTTATGAAATTTTGATTCATTTGCAATCTCTAAAATGAAAAATCACAACAAATATGAATATATTTTCTTTATAATCATTAAAATTGGTCTAATGTAATAATAATGTTCGTATCTTTATATTGTAAATATTTACTAATAGTATTAATTGAAGGTGATCATTTTTTAGTTTATGTAATAAAAAAAGAAAATTTTAATGCTTAAAAAATTAGCATATTACTTTGCGTTGAATGAATGAGGAACTTTATCTTTTATTCTTTTCAAAGAAAAGGACGAAAAATCAGAGAAGAGAGATCATTGATGAAGAAGAAAAAGGTAGTTCTTGAGAGTATTATCGACGAGGGAGCAAAAAGACACGAAGTCACTATGTGAGGAAGGAAAAGGCATAGGAACACCATCGAGAGAGGGAAAGGGCATGAGATCACTAACAATTACCAGGGCATAAATTTTAAGAAATCAATACAAAAAGGAAGAGTCGACTAGGTTTTTAAAAAATAAAATATATAATTAAAAAATCTACAATAAATAAAATTAAAATAATTTAAAATTAAAATGGACATTTTTAAAAATAATTTAAAATTAAAAATAAACTTTTTTATAAATTTTTTAATATAATTAATATTAAAAAAATTAAAAATTAAGGGTCATAATTTTGTGTTGGGCCCTAGGCATAGGCCTTAATGGCTATGCCTTGAGCCGATACTAATGTTGGATGGTAAATTATTTGCGACAGTGGGGACACGATGATGTTAGAGGCGCTCCGTGACATGGCTTGATTGAGCGGCTCATGGGCACAGGCAGGACATCGGTGGTGGGATGAGTGAGCACGCGCGATAAGGCGACTATGATGGTTTCGGGCAAGGACAACAGCATATGTGCGGATGATGGTTTAATCAAAACTTAGGTTTTGATAAATAAACATAAACATAGGTTTGTAACCCCAATTAACTGCAACTTTTCAATTTACCTCCTCACAGATGGTCGTGGGATTGACTGTGTAGGGCTGTTAGGGCGACGTATTCTACATTTTGCTCAAATAAATCCAATTAACTTGTCACTTAAATAGAATAATTTAAATAAACTTTTCCAAAGCCTAACTAATTTATCCCATTAAAATATAATAAACATTCATTTTAAATTTTAGAAAAATCTAATAAATTCTATATAATTATATAAATTTATTTTCTTATTAATTATATTATTATTTTCCTAAATAATTCAATTTAGCTAAATGTTAATTAGTTTTAATCATTATTATCCTAGATATGTATATAACAGAAGGATTAGGATATATACGATTGTTTATCATTTATTTTATTGTGTTGTTTGGTGTTTTAGGTACATCCTCAAACTATTAACACATCATTAAATATTTAATATATTCTCATTATCTTGATTCTTAAATTATTAGTAGTCTAAACATAAATTATAAGTTTAAAGATCTAATTATGAATAAATAATAGTTTATTATGTGAGTTTTTAAAAAATTTATGAGTCAAAATTTTCATTATATTTTTCTCATTATGTGATTATTGTATGACAATTATATAATGATGTATTATTTTTTATAATTTCATGTATTTTATTTTTTATTACTAATGAAATTTATACATTTATTTAAATAAATTTACTATTTTTTGATTTTTTGACTGTTCTTGCGTATCTTGAACCCCGTCGTGCATCCTTACATCCTTTGTGAACATTCCCACTCGAAAATATTCCCACCGTACATCCTTTGCAACACATTCTAAGTTGCAGGATAAATAGAAAGTAGGGATGGAGTATGCAATATTCTAATACATTCTAAGTCTTTTATACTTTCACTTCCTTAGCAATCCGCTAACTTAAGCATCGGAGGGGTTTACTGGCCACCATCGACACCCTCTAAAATGTGTTAACTGTACAAGAAAAGGATAGCAGGATAACTAGCTACCGGACAAACCCTACTTCATATATTTTGAGTTCTCAGAACAAATATCTAATTGTATCTATTCGATAAAAAGAGAACATTTAAGAAGATAACATTAATAAAAAAAATAAGTGATTGAGATGAAAAGGAGCATGTGGAATCTTGTGTGATCATTATGCATGCTTTTTTGCCCTTTAGGCTATAAAAAAAATTATATGACTGAAACAACTTGCATTTGCAAGATGAAATAACAAGAAAAGATTAGGAATATTTTTAAAGTTCTTGGCCAATTCTCTTAACATACATACAATCTGATTACTATAGATTATTTTAATTAATAATGAGAGAATAATTACTTTTTTTTATAGTGATCAATAATAGTCATTAGAATCCACTCACCTAAATCTAACAGTGAGAGTTTCATCTATAATAAGGAAGGAGAAGGATGTTACTCTGAGTTGAAGGTAAAAATTAATCTATAATAAGGAAGGAGAAGGATGTTACTCGAAGTTGAAAGTAGAGAGGTGACTTGGTGTTTGATTTGAATTCACAATTGAATTCAAAGTGATTCGATCTAGCCTAATCTTTTTCTTCAGCTTAGTCCATATGCATGGGTCAACCTGACCATCCAATCACTTGTGCATCCTTACATTCATTGGGAACTTCCTTGTCCAAAAATATTTCTGTCATGCATGCATCCTTTGAGAACATCTCTATCCGGGAACATCCTTGTCTACCCTTTGGGAACATTCCCATCTAAGAAAATTTCAATGCGCTCTTTAGGAACATCCACTACAAAAAAACTACGAATTAGCAACGGACTAATTCCGTCTCTAATCGGTCGCTAATCGAGATTAGCGACCGATTAGAGACGGAAAAAAGCGGACGCGAAAAATTTGGTCGTTGACGTCACTTTAGCGACGGAATTTATATTTCCGTCTCTAATTAGCGACGAACTTTATAATTCCGTCTCAAAAAAATAGCGACGGAATAAAAACCCATCGTAAAAATTTAGAGACGGAATTTAATTCCCGTCTCTAAATATAGAGACGGAATTATAAATTCCGTCGCTATATTTAGAGACGGAAATATTAGTTCCGTCGCTAATTAGCGACGGGTAAAAAATCTCCGTCGCTAAATCCGCTAAATGGACACGTGAAATTCTACCGCAAATAGCGACGGAACCTTTTTCTTCCGTCGCTAATTAGCGACGGAACTATTAGTTCCGTCGCTAAATCCAGAAAATGGGCACGTGGATTTCTCTTGCAAATAGCGACGGATATAAAAATATCCGTCTCTAAAATTTTTAATTTTTTTTTTTAATTTTTGTTTTGTTTTTTCATATTCCCTGTATACATATACATAACAATAAAACAACACATCTAATACAACATCTAACATAACACAAATGTCGAACATCTAATACAACCTCTTAATCCAACATCTAACATAACACAAATGTCGAACATCTATTACATCCGCTAATACAACATCTAATACAACACAAATGTCCAACAATCTGATACAATAACATCAATATATCTGCATACACTGATACTGTCTAAAATGTCAAAATACAATAACATATCAGAACTATATGTAAACGAGGCCAGGCGCCAAAATAAAAGATCCTACAAAAATACAATAAGATAGGTTAGTAACAGCTTAATTATAACAATCTATTTGAAAAATGCATGCTTACAATTAGTAATAACTTAAAAAAATTAAAAGTAATAGAAATGCTAACCTACCTTGCAAACAACTACTGATCAGTAGCGCTCCGAAGTCGAGGATCCACAGTTGCCAATAACCTACGCAGAGGTAAAATTCCATGTAAGCTGAGGCATTTGGACATAGATGCATACAAAGAAAATACTAATGAAGCTAGATGCATTTGGACATAGATGCAGTTGGACATCAATCAAGATATCTAAAAATAACCTCTGGCATTGAAACTGCAGTTCAGTTTCTCCAGCACCACTAATGAAGCCACGCCCCCCACTTGCTCTCCTGCAACAATCTCTGGTTTTCCCCTCAAAAATCAAGATCATATCAAACAAAAGATACATGAGAAATAACAAGTTACCTTAGTAAGACTGGAAGGACCAAGTGAAACAAGATCTTCCAATGCTTCTACCTTATCAAGTGGTAGAGAGATGTAAAATTCATCAACGTCACTAAATTCATCAAAATCCTCCTTCACAAATAATTGAAAATGGACACCATCAAAACCATTTAGAAGAAATAGAAAAGAGAAACCAGTGGCTAAGAAAAATATACATGATTACGTTCAACATAATCTTCAAGAAAGTCTTTTACATCATTAACCTGATCAGGATTTAACTCATCATTATCCAACAATCTCAAAATCAACTCCAAAAGTTGATCAGATTTAAACAAGATAGATGATAAAGTTGATCAGATTTAAACAAGATAGATGATAACGCCTTCATCTAAAAGATTCATCAAGATTCATGAGGTGGAAAGACATTAAGAAAAGTTACAAAAAATTGGAAAACATGACATAGTGACAGTGTAAAAGAAATGAAGCAACAAAATTGCAGTAGTAAAATGCTCAAGTACCACATTGTTAGCCTGACTCAATAAGTTTGTTGCCTCATTAACGATATCTCTAAATCTGTCATCATCTAGCCAAAAGTAAACCAAAAGTATTTAATAAGCAAAAGTTAGCATTTACAACTTTGAAACAAAGTTCAGAAGCTGCACTAACCTCAAGCTGGCTAAGAACCATAATACAAGATACAAAAATACAATGATATAAATTTACGTAAAAAATTCTACTTACCTCGCAGGCAGCTACTGATCAGGGGCATTAGGGTCCTGAGTCTCATCGTTTAGGAAGTCTGCGAACGATTGAGTACAACCAGGTGGGAGTGGCGGTACACTCATGTTCTGTATCAATGCCCTCATCTCCGCTAGTTGTTGATCGTGTGCCCTCTGGTGCGCCTCTAATGCGGATAGACGATTCTTTAAATCTTGATTTTCTTCTCTTAGCGATGTCACCTCAGAAGAGGATCCACTGGGACGACCTCTGGCTCTGGGAGCCATCTCACGATCATACACCACTTTTGCCTGCGACCCTAAACCGTAGAGGGTGGAACTCTTTTTCCTCCCACCCACCACATCATAGTAAATTTGATTTATTTGGTCGGTTGTGAGAGTCTGTCTCTCACCTCCCTCAACAGCAGGCTGAGACGCCTGCTCAAATCTGGCATTCAATTCAGCCTGTTATAAATAAGATAACATAACAATTAGGATTAAAAAAATAATTATTATAATGTAATGTTATATAAAGTAAAAATTACAAATCTTATACCTCAAATGCCTGCGAGCGCCTATCGACAAATGTGCCATCTTTGGACTTATGTGTTTTCGAAAATATCTCCCAACAAGTAGGAGGTCGCTGTAACTCTTGCTCCTGCGTAAAAAAATACAAATAAAGTCAAAATCAAATAATTACTAATACAAATGAATCTTGATTATAAACTTACTAAGTCCAATGTGTGCTCTACAATAGATCGGGATCCAGCTGTATGCTTTGAGGATCCAGTGCTAGGGCCAGCCAGCTCGGTATTTCTATTGGCTCGAGCTGTCACTGCATTTGACTGCCATTTTTCTGCAGCCCAGATGGCACGCCATGAATTCCAGATATCCTCTGGGATGAAAGAAGGTCTGGTTCCCTTTCTCCTGCATTTATACAGGAGGTCTTTGTATCTTGTGGCACAAACATCATTCCATGTTTCCTTGAATTCTTGCTCGTGCCCTTCCTCCCAAGTATATTTTTTCTGCCAAAGTGGCACAAACACTAATATAAGGATTAAATTCAGCTTTGAGTTCAGAACATTTTTGAAAATGAAGATCAATAATTACAATGAGCAACAACAGTGCATCAATTAAAATGACTTACTATGAATTCATCGTAGTAAAAGTCCCGCATTTCCTTGGAGACATGCCTCCAAGTATGCCCTGATTGACAAACTCTTTCTTTAAACTTAGAAGTAATATAGGTTGATACTCCATGCCCATCCGGAGTGAAACTGTATTAGAAAACATATAAATGTTAGACATGTGTAAAAAAAAATTATATGAATGAAGAAAAAGTAATAACATAAATACTTACCACCCTGCAACTACTCGCAAAACAGTCCGGCGACCGGGTGCTGATGCCTGATCAGACATATTTATATCTACAAAACAACATTACAATACAAACAGATTTTGATATAAATACACATATGCATATGCAGAAGAGGAACAAACAACCAATATGTTGACTTTCTCAATTGAAGAAATAAATTTGAAAATAAAATGAAAGCAGTCAGATATACTACATATCCCAAAGATCAACTTTCATTCATAGTTGCAGTTTTCATTCTTCATTACAATCTCAATCATCAACATTAACATTTTCTTCCTCCTCCTCACTAGACTCAGTTAGCTCAACAACCTCCTCACTGCTCGACGTATCTCCATCATCTATCTCCTGGTAAGCTACATTAGCATCGACAAGTAAAATGGATGAATTTTGAATCTGAGAATCCACTAAATGTATCTCTACTTCTTCATTTTGAAATGCATCATGGTGTTGTGCTATGTTGGAGTTCGGTATTTCTATAGTTGAACGAGCCTTTGTATGACAAACAGCTAACCATTCACTAACTCTTCTTGCCTTCGTCGGATATTCAAGATAGAAAACCTGACCCGCTTGGACCGCAAAAATGAAAGGTTCAAACTTGTTAAACCGTCTGTTTGCATTAACCTCTACTAAATTGTAGTTTGGATGTATTCTGGTTCCTGTTCTGGGAGTCGGATCATACCAAAAACATTTGAATAAAATACATCGTTTTATTGGTAAGGCAGGATATTCAATCTCAATAATTTCCTCGAGTCTCCCATAATAATCAAATTCAGAGTTATTGTTGTTGATGGAGCCTTTGACGTAAACCCCAGCATTGAAGGTCAATCTTTGAGATTCCCGTTGGGTCACGTGGAATTTAAAACCATTAACATAGTAACCAGAATATGTTTGTATCTTACGCAGGGGTCCAGATGCCAGATTTCTTATCCTTCCATCTTCCACGTTTGATAATCTACGGTCGTTTACCTATAATAATGATATGATATAAATTAGATACATACATTGTAATCATGGTTAGATAATTATTTATTCTGCAACTTACATAGATTTGAAACCACAGTGCAAATTCTGTCTCTAACTTTTCCTCAACTTCACTTTCACTGATTGCTGGATTTTGATAATGAAGTTGTTGTTCGTAAAGGCTGTAATGCATGAATAGGAAAATATAAGATACTTCCAATACGAAACATAGTAACCAGAATGACAAGTTTATTCTATACAATAACTCACCTTATGTAAGGTTTGACCTCCTCACAATTCAGGAGTATGTATGTTCTTGCAGCATGATATTCTTGTTGATTTAACCACCTCGACTTAGAAGCACCAAAAGGTTTACCCGGAAACTTGAAAATAGATAGCATTGTCGGGTCAATAGGTTGAGTATCATCAGAATTTCTAGGAATCTTGCGATGTCTGGTGTTGACATTATCAGCAAAATAATAGGAGCAGAAAGAAGTAGCTTCTTCAACCAAATAAGCATTACATATCGACCCCTCTACTCTGGCTTTGTTGCGAACATTATTCTTTAATTTCCTCAAGAATCTTTCAAATGGATACATCCATCTATACTGCACAGGACCAGCTAATTGTGCCTCATAAGGTAGATGAACGGGTAGATGTTCCATTGAATCAAAAAAACTTGGCGGAAAAATACGCTCAAGCTTACATAGTATGACAGGAATATCTGTTTCTAGCTTAAGCATATCGGCCGTCATAATACACCTGGCAGACAAATCTCTGAAAAATAAACTCATTTCTGTAAGTGCTTGCCAAACATTAGTAGGTAAAAGGTCATGAAAAGCTATTGACATGAGTCTTTGCATGAACACATGGCAATCATGACTCTTCATTCCAAACATTTTTAACTTATTCATGTCCACGCACCGAGCCATATTGGAAGCAAACCCATCAGGGAATTTTATCTGTTTCAACCAACTACATAAAGCTGTTTTACCTTCTCTATCTAATGTATAACAAGCCTTTGGATATTGATGTGTTGATTCATTCTGATGCAATTCAGGTCTGTTCACCAACAGTTTTAATTCCTCTCGTGATTTTGCAGTGTCTTTAGTCCTTCCAGGAATATTCATGACTGTATTGAAGATATTATCGAAAATTTTTTTCTCCACATGCATCACATCTATATTATGTCGAATCAATAAATACTTCCAATAAGGCAGGTCCCAGAATATGCTTCTCTTCTTCCAACCACATTTGCACATCCTAACAATGTATTTATTTATCTCCTCTGAATTTTGATCATATACTGGTAGAAAGCCATAACTGTCTATTTGGTCAATGATTTCTGCACCTGACTTCATTTTTTGTTGCAATTTTTTGACTACAACATTCTTTAAGAAATTTTTCTTGTTTCTTCTGAATGGGTGTTCAAGTGGCAAAAATTTACGGTGATTATCAAACCACGATACCTTTCCACTGCATGGTAATGAAAAAGCATCAGAGTCTGTCATGCAATGTGGACATGCTAATTTACCAGCTGTGCTCCATCCTGATAACATTGAGTATGCTGGAAAATCACTAATTGTCCATAATAAAGCAGCATGCAAGGTAAAATTAGTTTTACTTGCAACATCATATGTCTCTGATCCTACATTCCATAATTCATTCAACTCCGCAATCAGAGGTTGCAAGAAAATATCGATCTTCTCTTTCGGATTTGTTGGACCTGGAATAAGTACAGTCAGAAACATAAATTCATCTTTCATGCACATCCATGGCGGTAAATTATACGGTGTTAATATAACTGGCCAAGATGAATATTGCTGTCCTGACTGACCAAATGGTTGAAATCCATCTGCAGAAAGTCCCAATCTCACATTACGTGGTTCCATTGCAAAAGTAGGAAATACTGTATCAAGATGTTTCCATGCTGGGGAATCACAAGGATGACACATTATACCTCCTTCATGCACATGTTGATGATGCCACCTCATGTGAGAAGCTGTGGCGGCAGATGCATACAAGCGTTGAAGTCTAGCAGTCAAGGGAAAATAATACATAATCTTCCATGCAATTTTTTTATTTTTCTTCCCTGGAATGCGACTACGATGCTTGTAGCGAGGGTGACTACAAATTTTGCATTCATTCAGTTCACTGTCTTCATTCCAATATATCATGCAATTGTTTACACAACAATCAATCTTCTCCACAGGCAAACCTAAGCCCCTGACCAATTTCTTTGTACTATAGAAACTATCAGTCATTTGATGATCAGCAGGGAGCAACTCTGACATCAATTGGCAAATGTCATCGTAACATCGTTCTGATAAATGATGTTCAGCCTTGATGTTCAACAATCTTGCAGTAGCTGATAATTGGGAATGACCAGATGGAATACCTTCCCACACTTCTCTTTCACTTGCCTTTAACATGTCGTATAGTTGCTGAACTGCAGGTGTTGGTATTTCATCCACATTAGATAAATCAGCTGCATTAATTGCGTCATTAACCATAGCTTGCATCATATGGTCAGTAGATGGTGATTCCTCTAAAACAGCTGTGCCAGATGAAGAAGCAGCTGAGGTTCCAATTCTTTCCGAAATATAAGGCTCCCCGTGACAATACCAATTGTAATAGTTTGGAACAAAACCATTTTTACAGATATGCACCTTCACGGTATCCTCATCACGGAAAGCTTTATTTCGACATTTGCAATGATTGCACGGACAACGCAACTCTGCACCATTCATACATTCTGGATGGCTCTTAGCAAAGTTCACAAACTCTTCAACTCCGGCATAAAATTCAGGTCGGAGAAATCCATCATCTAATCTATTGTACATCCAAGCTTTATTCATATACATTGTATCCTTCTGCAAAAATAACCGATAATTGAATATCGATCCTGATAACATCAAAGTGTTACATGTGATTACTATAATCTTTATTATTTTTTCACACATCACTAGGTTGAGGATGAATTAAACATGCACAATTCAATTTGCATACATGTGATGTCTAAATATCCTCTTGTTTGTATAATCATGTTCGAGACGAGAAATATGAAATTATTGGATGTTAATATGTCAGTCAGTCAGAAAGGTAGATATTTATATCACTTAGCTGACGTTAATTCACTAAACCTTACAAATTGCTAAATAGTTATTGCATGCACATATTAATCAACCAAAAACTAAAAATAATTCGTCATATATCCTAGAACTAAATCAAGCCCTAAAATGGTCGGAGCATACTAATGATCTACGATCTCCGTCCGGCGTTCTCCCCCTCTCTCTGGTCCGGCGCTCTTCCTCTGGTCCGACGCTCTTCCTCTGGTCCGGCGCTCTTGCTCCCTCCGGCATTCTTTGCCTCTCCCTCCTTCGCTCATCTGCCTCTCCGTCCGGCCTCCCTCTGCCGCTCCCTCCGGCGTTCTCAGCCTCTCCCTCCGAAGCTCTCTCTCTGCCTCTCCGTCCGGTGCTCTCCCTCTGTCGCTCGCGCTCTCCTTCTCCCTCTCCCTCCGGCCCGCTCCCTTGGTTGCTCCGGCTGATCCTCGTTGCAAAGTCACGTCCGGCGAAATCTCCTCCGGCACAGTCTCCTCCGGCAGAGTTTCCCCAAAGGTAACCCCTCCGATCCGGCCATTTTTGCTCCGGGGGCACAGTATGCTCCGGCAGCTTGATTTTAGGGTTCCAAATATATGGGTTAAATTTTCAGGGCTCAAAACCTGCGGAGGAAGGCCCAACCAAACCAGAACCCTCATCCACTGATTCTGGAAGTCTTGTATGGTTGTTGAAAGGCGCTCTGGCAAGTCAAACAGCTGAGGAGAAACTGATTGATGACCTTCTTCAATCACATTTACTAACGCTATGTTTACTTCGTAAAGTGGATGAAGAAAAGAAAGGAATCCTTAGGGAAAGGAAATCCTTAAGGAAGGAGAAAAGAAATCTACCGATTCTCTATCCCCTCCATGCTTGTTTATTTTGACGAAGGATGGATGAATAAAATTCATCTCTATGTCTAAAATACCCTACTGCTTTGGGTAGCCGGAGAAGGCTGCTTTGGGTAGCCGGAGAAGGCTAAGAACTTCCGCATCTTTTTCCTCCAAGTAAATTAAGCCCGTCGCCCTTCTCGCATCTTTTTCCTCTCTTCCTTTCTTCTCCGCTTCTTCCGTTCGCCTTCGTCCTCCCTCGTCCTCGTTTTTATTTTATCTCTAATGGCGTCCTGTTCGGTTCCTCTCGCTGCCTTCGCCTTCTAAAACCTCCTTTTTGCTCTTTTGGATGCGGAAAGATCTTTCCTGTGTCTCATATTCATTTTTTCGTCTTGTTCCCCGTCGATTTTCCCATAAGAACTCGAATTGAACTTGAGTCCAGAGAGAGGTGTTAGATCTGGTGGCCAAAAGTTCGAACTTGATTGCAAAAGCTGACTTTTTGATGCAATTTTTGTAGTTTCATTTGATTTTTTATTTCCGGCTTCTTCGGTTTCGGTTGGAATCTCTTGTTGGTGGTGGATGAGGTAGAGGAGAGGCTGTGAAGGCCGAATCTATTGGGAATGGAGAAGTACCCGAGAGATTTTTTGCGTAGATTCGTGGGTAATAGCTTCGGAGACGAGCCGACAGAGGTAACGGAAGGGGACTCCGACGAGATCGAGCTCAGCCTCGGGCTCTCCCTCGGTGGGTGCTCTGTCGGAGAAGTAGGGAGCGGCTCCACGCGGTGAGCGTCGCCGTAAACGGGGGAGAAGGACGAAGCGAGAGCCTGGAAGAGAGAGACAGAGGACATTTATGTCTTTTTTATTTCCATCCTTTGCTTTCCGCCCGATTTGGAGGGGACCAATTTTGACAGAAAACTGATCAGCAGATGGATTACTTTTCTCTTCTCTCATCAAAATTTAGAAAAGTAAACGGTGGATGCATGCATGCAAAGGATTTCTTTCTTCAGTTTCTCTTTCCGCACCTCCAAGTAAACTGGGCATAAGCATTGACTCAGAGAGGAAAATTTGTTGAAAGGCGCTCTTGCAAGTCTTGTATGATCGATGACCTTCTTCAATCACACAGAGAATCCTCTTAGAGAGGAAAATTTGTTTCGTATTATTTGTCATTCTCATATACCAAGACAATTAAACTTTTTATCTTTCAATTCTAGCCTTCACTAAATACTCTGCTTCTAATGCATTCCTCTTTGTTTCTCTGTCACTTTTAAATTCTTTCTTATTCCCAGTACACAATAATTGGGTTTGGATAAGGGCAATTTAGATATTAGTTCGAAGTATGAAAAACTCTAAAGAACTCTTTTGCAAAACACAAGGAGTAATATATTGTTAGGATTTGAGAAAATAGATCAATTGACTATGGCTGTGGATCTTAAATCAGCAAATATCATAGTTTACTCCGCAGATGAGCCAGATTAGTTGGTTTAGTCATCTAATATGATTCCCTAGTTTCATGTGATTACTCAAAGGTTTATTTCATTTTTTAAAGACATGGTTCATATACGTAGTCAACGAAATGAAGATTATGCAATTTAGATTCTAATAAATGGTTAGCCTGGTAATTCATTATGAGAACCTCCATCTAAAAAGTAATTATTAATCTATAAACAATTTAGCATGCTAAGAATTGTTGACGAGGAGACTCAAATAACCTTGATCTCTTCTGCCATCCTTTCACTGCTGGTGAGCTGCACTCCACGCTTCAAAGCAATCTTTGCTATGGAACTTTTCTCCCAAAGCTTCGCTAGCTATGGCTGATGCTAACCCCTGAAGTCGCCTGCTTCTCCCTGAGACGTTTTGAAACAAAAATTTTATGCAAAGGCAATGACTTCCAGACTTATTTATTCAAGACATAGAAACAAAGTCATGCTTACCAAGAGCAAAATGCGGAGGCAAAACCCTTGAAAGTCTGCGTAATGCTGTCTGTACCTTCCTTTAGTCCAAGAGTACGTTTCACTCCATAAGGGAGAATCCTGAAAGGAGGTTCGTAGCCAGGAACTACACCTGGCTGGAAGCAAATCAGCATCTACAGGGGGTGGTCCATTTCCAGGCCAATCCGTGTAACGAGGACCTAGATCATCCAATAGTTTGTCAATCTCTTTGTCATATTGAGATTCTGGAGGAAGTTGAAGATCTTTTCTCTTATCCACTTTAGCCGATCGAAGCACGTTCATGAAAATCTTCCATATGATTGCCTCTACTAAACTCAGAAGCCTGAGCAAGACTATATGTATCTCGTTTGAAGGAATTTAAACTGGCTCTTTCAGGACTTTGATACTGTATCTTCACAGGTTGAGGGATATTCTCATAGGTCACACCCCTATATAAAGAAATAGAGGTTCCTGACCTCCATATCACCAACCCTCCTGTTTTCCTCTATTTATAAAAAATCAATTGGTATCATCAGCATATAGCTTCATAACCATCCACAAAAGTTGGAGTAAATAGAAAATGAATTTAAAAATAAAAAGCAAGATAAGGTGGTATGTCAAAATTAAAACTGTTGGTTCATATAAATAGTACGAGCACACATAAAACAGAGCAATAAGCAAGGAGAAAAAAGTTTGGTAGATTACTTTTATATGATGAAAATATATATGAAATTAGGAAATTCAAGGGAAAACTGACACTACTGAACCATGGTACAGTTATGTTGATTTCAAGTTTTTTTATGGAACCCATCAACTCGTGAATGCAAGAAAATTGAGGATCAAGTATATATATATATATTTCCCTCCTCTTTCATGCAACACTTTATTATTGTGAAATAATGAATCATTAATTCTACATTATTTTTTCAGAGATGGAAGGATGACAATAAGACTAATGATGAAGTATTTGGCTAATAAGCTTGTTTTAGAGGACGAATCAGAGGTGCTAATTATTTGTTTTTGCATGCATCCAATAACACATGCATATATATATATATGCTTCATATTGTTCACTCTCAATCTCTCATTCCTTTGCCTGCCCTAGAACTTGATTGATTATATACATATATAACGTATAGATGATGCATGCATTGGCATATCTAGAAACTAAACTAGACTAATTAATAAACTAATTACCTTTGATGGTGGATAATCATTAACATAATCATTTAAGCTTCATCTATGAACATGTTGGTGTTTTTTAATTTTGCTAGCTGATTAATCTATTTATTTATGCACAAAGACATGTACGAGTCAAAGGACAGAATGTAGCTACTTTTTATGTACTCCAAAAGCTTCGAGTGTTTGCAAATCACCGTGCTCCACTCGAACTAGTATCTACAAACATAATACCAAGAAAAATAACTCAAATCTCAATGTAAATGTCTCCTAACATAATAACACGAGACGGATCGAATCGTAACCTTTAAATAATTATATCCTTATTTTCTATAGGAGGCATTCACTATTATCTACTCACAATCTTATTTAACCAATCTAAAAAGAAATTGATTACAATAGAATATAGCTTAAAATATTCCTTTTTGATCGATACGAAGCGCTCGAACAAGACTTGCTACAATGAACAGACAACTAAATTTGCAATCACAGTAATCAAACAAGAGGGAATTGAAGGAGCAAGGATAGTGTATACTGATTAAATCTTCACGCATAGGGTAGAACCCTAGAATCGAAAATCAATACCTCCTTCGCGTGACGGAGTGCATAGCGGCTTAATGGATTGGTTTCCAGTGGATCGGAGCAACGGGGGGGGGGGGGGGGGGCAATGACAGTGGCTTCAGAGCCGACGAAAATCACCACCGGTTGGAACGAGGAAAGGAAAAAAGAAGAAGAGTGACGATGGAGGCGGTGTTGGAGCAAAAAGGAAGGAGACGCAAGGTTGTAGGGGTTGTGTCGGAAGTGAAGGAGACGCAAAGGGCGTAGGGTTGCACCAGAAAGGAAGGAGGCGCGTGGTGGAGGTGGCTTGCACTGAACCGGGATTTGATTATTGGGTTTTATACTGTAGCGAAACCTAGGTATAGGATGTATGGATTTAAATGAATTGTTGGATTTAAATGAATGGTTGTGATCAAACTTAATCGTAATCTCAACCTCCATTTTTTCCTTTTTTTTTAAAAAAAAATCAATACTTAACAAACCATATAACACTTTTATGGATGCGAGATCGAAAGTCATATACGATGATGTAAGAATATAAATTTTACTATTACTCACATTTAAAAATGACTAAGTTTATTAATTATTTATTATCTAATACTAATAATTTTTTTAATAGGATGATATGATTGATCGAGTTGCACAGACGTCTCAGTCTAATATAAAAGGGGATGACCTAGTGAGGTTATCAGATAAAGCTATAAATGATATATATTATGATGTGGTTGGTAAAAGCAAAAAGAACGCCCTCTAGTCTTGGCTCCCATGCGCGAGTTACATATGATCGTGTTATGACTCCTAGGGCCAAGGGTCAATCCAGTTCTCAATCCAATAAAGTGCAAGAATTACGATTAGAAAATTAAGCACTGAGAGATCGGGTCACGATATTAGAGCAGTTTGAGCAATCTATAGATGATTAGGTTAGGACTGTTGTAGAGCAGTCAGAGCAATCGATGAATGATCGGGTCAGGATGGCAGTCAATCGCCAAATGTGAAAATTTTTTGATCGCTATTCAGTAATGAGTCTTTCTGCTTTTCCCACGTCGCATTATTTCGATTCATAAAAGACTCAAGACCCAAACACTTCTAATCAGTAGATTTTGAGATATGTTAATTTTTAATTTTATTTTTATATTTATGATTCATTAAACATAATAATTTGTACTATTTAAAGTGAGCCTATAATTTTTAATTGTTGATCGATAAACTATTTATATATGATGTTTGTTTTTGTTAATGAAATTTTTCTAAATTTTATCCATTTCTGTAAATGGTGGAATCTGTCACCCCAACGATCCCACACGATCAGCTCCATAACCATCTGTGGGGAGGTAAATCGAGAAGTTGCAGTTGATCACGACGGGGGAGGATATTGTCTTGCTCGGCTTCGCCGAGATTCAAATCCTTATCTAGTTATATAATTTTGTTCCGTCGTAATCAACTTAGCTATGTCCCAAGGCTCTAAATTTTGTCCATGAGCACTATATTCAACTTTATTAATAGTTACGTTACATCTTCTTTAGAGTATTTGATACAAGTCCCCGGGGCAATGGTGCAACGGTAGGACATCCGGGTTGTGACCCAGGGACTCGCGGTTCGATCCCCAGCTACGGCGTATTTGCAAGAATTTTATTCCAAATGGGGAACACAATCAAAGGATGCTGGGCATCTGGATTGACTGCCGTATGTGCTTCTCAATTTACCCTGGTAGTCGGTGAGAAACTTCTGTAGGACCGGATTGACTATCTCAAAGGATTGACTACCCCAGGGATTAAATCCATGAGACTGACTGAGATTTTTTTTTTTTTTGATACAAGCTGCGACTGTGACATGCAGTCATTTAACGTTGCAAATACTACATTCAGCTTTTTGCGCCCTACTTTGCAAATGATTTTGCAGCTTGTAACCTATTTGTGATATCCAAATGCTCGAAAATAGGCTTTTTCACGTGCAACCAAGCAACCGCTACATTGCAAAGCATGTATGCATTTGCTGGTCATGAAATATAGGCATCCGTTATCTTCAGTTGGTATAATTATGTTTGTCTTAGTATTTTCTTCTTTTTGTTATGTTATTTTCTTTAACTTGTATATTAAACAATACCATAGCCGGGACATAGTGCCGCGGTAGGATATTCAGGTTGTCACTCAGGCATCCGCGGTTCGATCTCCAACTACGTAGTTGCCACCGGCCACCAGAGTAAATCGGAAAGTACATGTAGCGGTCAGCCCAGACGCCCAACATCTTTTGATTGCGCTCTCCATTTGAAAGAAAATTTCTGTAAATACGCCGTAGCTGGGGATCGAACAGTAGGTGTCTGAGTGATAACCTGGATATCCTACCGCGGCACCATGCTCGGGAACCGCAATTATCTATGGTGGCACTATTCAGATGATGAAGGTGATAAGGATGATGAATATATAGTAGAAAATGAAATCTCACAAGTTATCCATGTATGGTGTTGGTTGGTTATGGAACAACCAAATTGCAATTGGCCTGGACTTGCCAACCTGCTCAATGCCTTTAGAGCAGCTTGTCATTATGGTCTAGATAATGGTGAAGTTTCACCAGTAATGATTGCCAATACAGAGGTTTTCTCTAACATTTTGACATTTGTTCTTTCTGAAGCCAAGGGAATCTTTTGTAGGCTCTTGAGGATTTCAGAATTTTTTGAATAAAGACACCATTTTGAAAATGACAAATAAGCCAGAATTGAAATCTACTTGCAAGTTGATTTGTAAATTAACTTGCAAACTTTTAGTGCTATTTTACTATGTAAATTGATTTGAAAATTAATTTTCTGAATTGAAATCTAAAATTTATGTAAACTTAAGTTATGAGAGAGCTCTTGTTAACTATCTTAAGTTGGAAAGAACTTAAATATCTAGTTTTTATTACAATCATTTTATTGTACATTGTTTTTTTTTCATTGTTTGTAAGATATTTATTATATTATAAATTAATTTATATCATGATTTTATTAGATGCAGGATTGAATGATGATATATTTGTATTATTTAGAAATTGATTATATCGTAGAGTGTCATTTGGATATTAATTGTATGATTTGGATATTATTTATATAGTTTAGATATAAATATTTTTATCGTTTGGATATTACATCATATTGTATCGTTTGGATATTGTACTATATTATATTGTTTGAATATTTTATATCATTTGGATATTTTATCTCAGTTGAATATCAATGCAATATGGATTGTGTATATATATAGGATAAAATTGTGATATGTATTTTGAATGTGGATTAATGTAAATATGGATTGTATATGATAAAGTTTTAATATTGATTGTACGTGATAGAGTTTTGATATGAATTGTATATAAATAGAATATAAAATCAAAAAATACAGAGATGTTCATAAAATTTTTAAAATATTAACGACAGAATTAATGACAGAATTAAAATTTGATCGCTAAATAACGATCGAATTTAAATTTGATCATTAAATCATATTTTAATTCGACCGCTAAATCGAATTACGATAAAATTTTTTATGATTTTTTTTATTGTTATTTGGTCGCAGATGACAAAGCTCTTCTCTAGATCATACTTGTATTTTTGATGTTTAACAAATCACTATTGATTCATATGAAATATTCTATTTGAGCTTAGCATATGACTTGCCCCACTGTACTTGCTCTGCTTAATTGTACCAAGAAAAATTGGAAAATAATACGAGAGCAGAATATTCTAATTTTTTTATTTGTTAATTCATAATTAATAATCATTATCTAGAGAGCTTCAAGGTTAATAATCAATATTTCATGTCAACCATATATATAATATTATACACAATAATAGTCATTATTTATTAATTAACCAAATATTATTTGCCATTCTTGCATGCCAGCTCAGCTGCGATTAAAAACACGCAATAATCATGCCAACTGCTTTAAAAAATGTGATAATAACGTCATGCATGTTTGATTTGACTATAAGATTAATGTTAATTATGCTGCCAAAAAATGTCTTCTACGTATATAAAACTACGTTGAAAGTTTGTAAGCTTAGCTTGCATGAAACAATAATCGAATAATAATAATATTTTGAAAGACAAGCTCATTCGATTTGATCTTAATTAATCTTGTAGCTAGTTGGAATATTAATTAATTTATGGACGTAGTTAATAAATCAATTAACAAGTAGGAGATCAAATTAGATGTGGTGGCCATGATACTTATTCCGGCTAAATACCACATATGGTCAAACTACTAGTCAACAAACTATCTGACAAGGATGATCTCTGGACCAGACGCGAAGGAGAGGTCGGGCTGGAGAGCAAGACCGGAGCGGAACCTGAAACACACATGGAAAGAGAGGTTAGACTAGCGTCGAGGAGTCACAAGCCACTCCAACGTTCAAATTAGGGTTCCGATGAGGATGAGGAGAACAAAGAGCAAGTGGTAAGAACAGTAAAAGTTTCAGAGATCAGACCTTTTCTTTAGTCGTCAGTTACTCTCTTTATAACCTATATTAGGGTTTTGTCTGTAGGATATGGTGACGTACGTCTCGTGCCGCCGCATGCGATAGAAAGCAACTTCCTTCTGTCCCCTCCGCTTTCGGCCGCATATGTAGGGAAAAGCATGGGAGGAGATCAGGAGATCGGATCTGACACCAATATCTTCCTTTTGGCAGTATGTACAGGGCTAAGAGGCTAGAGAAGCTACGTCTAACAGTTTGATACGCCCTTTATGCGGTGGCGCAGAAAGGAGGGGTGTCAGAAGCAGGCCCGACTACGGTTCAGAACCGACGGTTCGGAACCGCCGGTTCGACGGCTCATGGCAGGTCGACCCTTAACCTTAACCGCCCAAGACGGTTACGGTTCACGATTCGGAACCGTTGGTTCACAGTTCGGTTCATGGTTCGCGACGGTTTGAGATTATTATATTAAAAATTTTAAATTTTAAATTTTAAAATTTATTAAAAAAAGGGCTTGCACTTATTAAGTTGCCTATGTATCCCCTTAGGGTATAGAGGAATCAAAGCCCACGTAGTTCTTTTACATTTTCACCCTTTTACATTACTCACTTCCATTTCCTCCCGTTCCTCCCGTTGTATTCGTTTATTCAGTATCAAATTCTTCGGCTTCGTCTTCTGAAAGTTGCATTCCTTGGATTCTTTTCTCGGCTCTGGTCCAATCGTCGAGTAATGCTTGGGCGTCCAATGAGTCGGGAGACATAGTTGATCGCCGTTCATCTAATATGTTGCCGCCGACACTGAATGTCTGCTCCACAACAACAGTTGACACTGGACATGCTAAAATTTCTTTGGCAATTACGGAGAGAACGGGAAAGCTTTGAGCCTTCTGTGACCACCACTTTAAAATATCGAAATCTTCACTATCTGCTTCATTAAAATCAAAAGAAGTGGTAAAATAATTCTCAAGTTCCTGTGTGGAACTTGAGGATCCTCGTGGACGTTTCATCCGTTCTTTTAATAAAAGTTGTGCTTTTGAAAGTTTTAAATTAGTACTAATAGTTTGTTGTCGTGTTTCAGAAATATTAGTTTGTATTCCATATTTCACATAATATTGATTATAAATATCACATAAATAATTTCTAATATTATATATAATATTAGCTGGATCAGGAGAAGAAGAATCTTTAACAGGAATTAAAGCGTCATAGTATAAAGTTAGCATTTCTTGTAAAACTTCTAATTTAAATCTAGGATCTAAAGCAAATGCAACTAAATAAATTTCAGGAATTAAATAAAAATATTTTTCCCATTTAATTTTCATAGCTAATATACAAGAAGTTAAAGCTTCATTATTGATATGTTCATTTAAAATTAATACTATACTAGAAAAATTCACTAAAACTAAATGAGCAGTGGGATAATAAACACCAAAAAGTTGTTCGATTGCATCATTAAATACTTTTAAAATTTCACAAATATTACTACAAATATTCCATTATTGTGAAAATAAATATATATTAGTATTATTATTTTCTGTAAAAAATAAATATAATAAATCTTTATATTGAAATGAATCTTGTAATAGTTGATATGTGGAATTCCAACGTGTTGGTACATCACGTGGAAATTTTTTAGGTCTCATTCCATTAGCTTTACAAAATCTACCCCATTGTTTCATCATAGATGGATGAGACCATAAATATGAAATTGTGATTCTAATTGGTTTAATATAATTTTCTAAAAGTCTTAATCCATCTTGAACACATAAATTTAAAACATGACATACACAACGAATATGAAAAAATAAACCACCAATAACAGGTTGGCAAACAAATTTTAGTTCATCTATAGAAGCGGTATTAGAACTAGCATTATCTAATGATATTGAAAATATTTTATGAGTTAATTCATATTCTTCTAAAATTAAACATAATAATTGTGCAATGTTATGGGCAATATGTGATTCATCAAAAACTCTATAAGCTATCAATCTTTTTTGGAGGATCCAAGAGCTATCAATCCAATGGCAAGTCACACCCATATAAGAATGAGTTTGCCAATGATCACTCCAAATATCGGCATATAAAGAAACTTTATTATTTAATTTACTAAATTCATCAATTAAATTTTTTTCCTTGTTTTACTAATTTTTTAATTGTACGAGTAAGTGTAGTCCTAGGAACACGTTTAGCACATGGATTAAGAGATTTTTTACAAAAATCTTCAAATATGCATTTAGATCCAAAACTAAAAGAAAGATGTTCTACGGAAACAAATTTAGCTAATGACTCTCTTAATTTATTATCAGAATATAAAAATAAATCGGAATCAGTACTACTACCGCTAGAAAATCTAAATAATTGTGTTTGAGAACAGTCGAGTCCATATTCTGTCGGGTGCTTCGTTTCTACATGTTGTTTTAACGATCCATAGCCGCCGCCGGCTTGGAATTTGTAGGAAGCATTGCAATGCTTGTATTTTGCATGCATTTCTCCCGATGGAAGAGTGACCTTCTCAAAATGTTTAGTGAAAATAGAAGATTTTAGAGGAGGATGTTCCCGAACCTTAGAAGTAATTGCATCAGTACTTCCTTGTGTTTCGGGCGTCGGAAAGTGTTGGGCCTCGGTCTCATCATCGGTGGATTGAATGTTGGGGTCCTCGTGCGCTATTTCTTTTCCCCTCCGAGATCGATGTGAGGAACTTCCACCGCGGCCTCCTTCCATTGTAGTCGAAAGATGGAGTCGGAACTCGGAAACGCGTAGAGATTAGAGAATGCGAACTTGCGAAGTTGAGAATGAGAGTTAGAGAATAGAGAAAGTGTGTGAAAATGATGAAATCAACTCCCTATTTATAGGATTTGGATCATAACAGACACTAAATCATAGTCATTGATCAAAAAACGGTCAAATAATTTTAGACATTGAAAAAAAAATAAAACCCCAACAGCTCCGAACCGCCGGTTAATCGGCAGTTCGGAGCCATTGGAACCGACGGTTCGGAGCTGTTGGAACCGCCGGTTCCAACGGGAAAACGAAAAAAAATTAAAATTTTGAACCAGCGGTTCAACCAGCCGGTTAACCGGCGGGCCGCCGGTTTCACACCCTCTTGAATCGGAACCGAAACCGGAATCGGGAACCGGCCCGACATCCGGTTCGGCCCGGCTAACCGGGTCCGGGCTGGACCCGGCCCGTGGTCGGGTCTAGTCAGAAGGAACCAAACTTGTGTTATCTGCAGACAAGTTCTTCTTCAAGCGGCAACGTGAGGGCTAGTGTGTCAGAGATTCATAGCTAAGGCTAGGGACTAGCCTCCTGAGCGATGTGAAGTGGCTGAGATGGTAGACTTGTCGAGGTGAAGTTGGCTGAGACGAGGGCAACCGAGACAAGGTTAGCCGAGACGGAATTGCCCGAGTGGCTGAGGAGAGAGTGACCACTGGCCGAGACGAGAGTAACTGTTGACCGAGATGAGAGATGGCTGTTGGGCGAGACGTGAGTAGTTGCTTGACCGAGACGAGAGTAACTGCTTGGCCGAGACGAGAGATGGCTGAGACGAGAGATGACTGAGACGAGAGTATATACGTAGTTGTTGGCCGAGACGAGTTAGAGATGGGTTAAAGTCATGCGGACTCACAATGACACTTCAACTTGGACTTTGACCATCAGAAGACTAAAAAAAAAGCCACATCATTCATTTTGACCATCTGTATCAATACTAAAGAAGATAAACATGCACTTCGCGAGCTCATTATAATATGTTGCTATAAAAATTAATTAGCAACACATACAGTTTTATATATTTATTGAATCATTTTTTTATATTATTTGCAAAAGAAATTAACCTTCGTGCATGCACAAGGTTCGTTTAAAATATAAGATAGATATAAGAGATGATGTAGTCATTAAGCATAAATATATATACACGTTACTTGGTATATGTAAATTGTGGAATAAAGAAAATGACAATATTGGGTGACTTAAAAAAATTAATATTAACTTCCTCCCACGTAATTATAAGGATTTTAAACTCAATGATGAAGAAGCAAGTATATAAATTCTAACAAAATCTATCAATTAATATATTTTGTTTGACCATCCACTGTTATATAATATATATATTTTACTTTTTCATAGCTGTTTTTAATATGTTGTATATAATCATAAATTATAAGCATTAATTAGCCGATTACCTTCAAAATTAATTTCGTGTGAAGTTAATTTCTAAAAAATGATAATCCCAGTAGAAGTTAATTAAATCCTCTATGCCCAATAGTTTGTACACCGTAGCTAGGGATCGAATCGCGGGTCCCTGAGAGGACCGTTGATTGACTTTTTAAACTAGGTACATTCTAGGTTGATTATATTAATATATAAAAACATCAAAAATATTAATTCTTCATCTAAATTTAAAACGCTAGAGCTCATCAAAAATATTATTCTTATCTAAATTTTAGCCAATGCCTCTCCAGCCTTCCAATTCCACCTCTCAAAGCTGCAGGGAGTTGGAGAAGAAGAAGATCAGGTAATTAACTTCCTCTCCTGCTAATTAATTATAGATATATTTAATTTGTAATATTGCGCGTTCTTACATCATGTTTTATGATCATGATTCATGATCATGGAGAAAAGATTTATAGGAGAAGATCTTCCCCATCGATTGGTCATTCGGTCGTCGTCTGACATGAGCCGATGGCCTCGGGCTTGAACTTCCTCCGGCCACGGGTCACCGGAATATTCGCCATGGGAGCTTCTTTTCTGACGACGATTTGATGGAGGAAGAGGTGGTGGCGTTGGAAGAAGAAAATGAGATCAGGAAGCGAGGAGACGCCACTGCTCCAACGACCACGACTGCCATCGTCGGCAGTTGGTCGAAGACCGCCGGCGTCGACCGGGGGTGGCTCCAGCTCGGCATCAGCGATGATGGACGCCGTCGCGATTACAAGGACGACACCAGATCGAGCAGTAGTCACAGTAGCGCTAAGCTGGAGCTCGACTTGCTCGGTGGCAGAGGAAGCGCCCGAAGGTCGCCGCTCGCCGGGTTCCCGGCTCTCCCTTGCGTTGGCGGCCGACAGCGGCGGTGGGGCCATCAAAAGGCGAGCTCTAGGGCGACGCCATCACCGTCGACTTACGCCTGGGGAAGATCGCCTCCGGCGACGGCGAACCTGGCCTCTTGCGGCGAGATCAGGGTGGTGAGATTACCGCGAAGAACTCAGACGACCGCTCTGTGGCTCGTTCTGCAAGCTGCTCAAGAACAGTGCGTTCATTTATTTTCCTTTTTACAATTTTTAAAATTATAGAATAACTATAATAACAACTTCCTACTTAACATCGCAAACTTTATCATTTATAATTATATTTTTTTGTTAAATTTATGCTTTTTCTGAAGTACGGTGGTGCACCTTTTTAATTTTCTTTGCAGAAAAAAAGAGCCTTTTTTGCCTCAGATACCAAAGAGCTACTTGAGGATCAAGTATATATATTTCCCTCCTCTTTCATGCAACAGTTTATTATTTTTGTGAAATAATGAATCATTAATTCTACATTATTTTTTCAGAGATGGAAGGATGACAATAAGACTAATGATGAAGTATTTGGCTAATAAGCTTGTTTTAGAGGACGAATCAGAGGTGCTAATTATTTGTTTTTGCATGCATCCAAACACACATGCATATATATATATATATATATGCTTCATATTGTTCACTCTCAATCTCTCATTCCTTTGCCTGCCCTAGAACTTGATTGATTATATACATATATAACGTATAGATGATGCATGCATTGGCATATCTAGAAACTAAACTAGACTAATTAATAAACTAATTACCTTTGATGGTGGATAATCATTAACATAATCATTTAAGCTTCATCTATGAACATGTTGGTGTTAATTTTTAATTTTGCTAGCTAGCTGATTAATATATAAATTGCATCGACGTTAATAATTCAACTAATTATATATATATATCAGGTAGAGATAAGTTGCAGAGGTGAGCAGCTTCCTCCTTCCATGACACTGATCTGTGTTCGAGATAGCATCTGGTGCTCATCAACAGAAGCAGTAATTAGCGAGCAGCACTCAGACCCATCGACCGCCAAGTATGTCATGAACCTTCTCTACCGCAGAAGCAACACGTACGTGCGCGATTTGAAATTAATACTGTTTTTTTTTAAAATTTTATTTTATTTTATTTTTTATTTTTGTAAGAAAAAAACATTTCTATGCTTGATGATGTTCTATTTCCCACTTTGTAATATTTCTCACATGAAAAGGAATACCATTTAGTTGTTTTTAATATAAAAATGTTATTTATTTATTTATTTTTTTTATGGAGCTGCTTGATTGTTTTTCCTAATTATGAGATGGAGGTTCGCGGACGGCGTGTGGGCTTGAGCGGTGCCACGTGGAGCGATCCCGCCTCTTCGCACACCATCCAATCCGGTTCGATTTTTCAATTTATTGGAACCCTTCCCTCTCGCTTCTTCTTCTTTCTCCTCGCCACTTCGCCTGCCTCCTCGTCCGATAAGATGTACGCCGCGGTCGGCGGCCTCCCGCTCGTTCGCCAGCCCTTCGACGGGCCTTCCCTCTCCGCCGCCGCCCCCAAGACCGTACCTTCGTCCCGCCAGCTGCTACCGCTGCGAATCAAGGCCCGCTCCTTCGCGCGAATCGCTTGCGTGGCGAAGCCCGCTACCTCCGGAGGGAGCGGCGTCGAGAAAGAGGAGGCGCCTCGTGAGGGGAAGTCCGGGGACGTCGACTCTCGCCAATTCCGGGTACCGTGTTCCTCCCCGTTTTTGTAAAATGTGGCATGGAAGAGGGAAGTTCGTATTCCGTAAAGGCTTAAATTTTGATGTATTCTTGATGGCCAGTAACTTTAAGGTACTGTCCTCGATCAGTCACTAAAGTTCGTCCTCGATAAACTAGTTCATCTCTGGATGGGGAATAGCAGGAAGGAAAAAATTATTGCTGTTCGATACGTTATCATAATCTAGTTATATGTACTAATTGGATGATTGGAAGTATACATTTCATTTTAGGTGTTTCTCCAAGTTAAGTTTTTACGTTAGTTTACCAATGTTCCCCTGTTGGTAAAATTCATAAAACATAACAGAAATTTGACAGAAATTTGTAGTTACCAGAGTCATTCTGAAATTGAGAATCATTCGTAAGCTAAGTTTAATTTCCATATTTTCCCCACATTCTGAACTCCATCTAATTTTAATCTTTATTATGACACTGTCAAAACTGCTGTTTTATTGTTCACTAAGTTCATTTTCCACTGTTTTTCTAGTTCACATCATTGATCGGCACAGGGTATATTTGCATTATGCTAATTGTATACTTAACTGTTCATCTGATACTGAGTTTATGTGAAGAAATAGAGGTCTGCTGACTGGAGGGCAGCAAGGGCCTATAAAGATAGTGGTGTTCTTTTTGATGGAAAGATTGAAGCCTTCAATAATGGGGGTCTGATTATTCGGTTTTATTCACTTACTGGATTTCTTCCATTCCCTCTTCTGTCTCCATACCATTCATGTAAAGGTATAATCCTGTTTCTCATTCTGTATAAATTATCTGCTTTTGCCACCCAAAATTTGGAGAACACATTTGGTGATTTTCTTTTCCTTACAGATCCATCAAGATCCATTCAAGATGTAGCAAAGGAGTTAGTAGGCTCAACAATTTCTGTGAAGGTAATAAGTTTGACTTTGCATAGTATGCTTCAGAAGCAACTAAGAAAAATGTGGCCAGAACTATGGAAGAATGGCTAGCACGATCTGAAAAGTGTTCTTCTATAGCAGAATTACAAATTGTGAATTTAGTATGATTTTTCGTACTAGGATCTCTATAATGGTGGTGCATTATAGATTGGTAAATTAAAGTTAGGTAGTGCATCCATATTATGGATGCATCTTACTAACACTTTCTCAAAATTGTTAAGCCATAAATCTATAAATAGGGCCAAGTACAAAGTATCAAAGCATAAGACATTCAATCAAATTTTGCCTTCCTCCTAATTGTTTTCTTGTGTCCTTGTTCATTCATTCAACATGGACTTGTTTGTAAAAGTTCAATACGTCTTTGGCATGCCCTCTTGCAATTCAATGTAGGGTCAAGCATAGTCTACTTTGATCTTTAGAAGGAATGTTAACCATAAATCTACAAGTTGGTTTATTACATTATAGTTGGTGCTTCTATGATATATGGTTGCCTACTTAAACTGTTAAAAGTTTGCTATATGTAGCAATTTCTGAGTACACTTTTCTACAATTTCTCAAGTCCATTCTTCATGTTGCCATCAAAGATGCTTGATGCTTAGTTAAGGTGGTTCGTCTGACTTGGCAGTTTTAACATTGTTAGTTTAATAATTGCTATGGAACTGAGAACAGATGGAATCAAAGTTTTGAAAATCGAATCAGGTAGATGCTAGATGTCCCTTTGGTTGATATTGTTTCCCGTTGAATCAACCCTTACTGCTTCAATCTGGTTTTAAAAATTGTAGCATTAGGTGAGGTTGTCCGCTAGTTCTTGTTGAATGATTGAATCAAGTATGGTTTAGTTTCAAAATGCTGCATAGTGCAAGATGACCATGAAGTTAATACTCTTTACTCATTAAAAAGCAACATAATGATATGATGTTACGCAGCTTACCCAGTAACTAATTTTTAGTACTTGCCATTATTCTGTTTATTCCAAAGAATTTGGTTCAATTAAGTGGTTCCTTGAGGTCAGCAAAGGTGGCACATAACCTTTTTTTCACTTTTTCTGTACACTGTGTGTCAAAGTTTTTCATGCATCTTGTTCATGCAAACCACAAGTAACCTGACCTACTTTCTACGAGTTTTAAAATGTTTTGAACATGAACTAGCATAACTAATGTGTATTTCTTGGAAATCTTGCAATTCAAATACTTCCTAAGGCCTTTCTATATGTTTCATTTTCTTTTCAAGTAGTTATATTGTGGAATATCAAGCATAAATTACTAGATCCTTCTTTCTTTTTTTTTTCTTTGCCATATTACTTTGTTGGTTATGGTGATTTTGCTAATGTGATTCAACTAATCGTGTTTTTTTGTTTGGTTCCAATCTGAATATCTTTCTTGCATACTACAAACACAGGGTATTTTGATGTAAAATCATCTTTTCATAGAACAGTACCTACATTGTGATTAAGTTTTAGTTTTGGGGGTAGCTTCTCTACAGCCCTCTTGAAGCTAACACTGTCAATAATCACTGAGACACTTACTGAAGTTCCCCTCTGAATCTATGAATTTGCCTTAAACTCATCCCTTTTAGCGTACTTTATGCAGCATCATTATATTAATTGTTCTCTGAATTCTATAACTCCACAAAGTATCCTTTTTTTTTTTGTATGCAATTTTTCAGATATATATTTTTTGGTTGGATACAATGTCTTCAAAAGTAAAATGAAAATCCATTACTTATTATAATAGGTTACTGAAGCAATTGAAGAGGAAAAGAAACTCATCTTTTCAGAGAAGGATGCATCTTGGTCAAAGTATTCTAGTCAAATAAAGGTTGGTGATGTTTTTGATGGAATGGTGGGTTCCTTTGAAGATTATGGTGCATTTGTTCACCTACGTTTCCCAGATGGTACATAAGTTTAATTGAAAGATTCATACCAGTCATATTTGGATATTTTTAATGTCCTATTAACAACCAAAATGCAATTTGGGGTAGGTAATTATAATCTCACTGGACTTGTTCATGTCACTGAGGTTTCCTGGGACTTGGTTCAAGATGTGAGAGATTTTCTAAATGAAGGCGATATGGTGAAAGTCAAAATAATACATATTGATAGGTAAGGTTGTATTCCATTCTCAACATAATTATTTGAAATATATGGTATTAACATTTAACAGTAGAAAATGGTGTCTTTGTTTAAATATGCTACACTATATTCTAAATTCTTGTTCGTAATGTCAATTTATTGTGATGTGAATGTCTATTTATTGTGAACTTGATTGCAAAATGTTAGCCCACACAAGGTAAGTCCGGTTTATTATTTTGTCCTGATAGCTTGCTAATTTCATATTACCTTAATGTTTGTTTAGTTTGTAAATTTTATGTGTATGCTTCACTCAACCCTGTGTTGTAAGGTGATCTTTTTTGCTCTTTAAAATATGAGCTGTCCTTTAAACATTGGGAGAAAAAAAAACAATTCTAGTTCATATTTGTTTGTGACTATCTTTACAGGAACATGGGGACAAGGTAATAGAATTAAAAATTATACAAATACATGGGTAATGATATAAAAGATTTAATAAAAACCTTATGCAAGTATAAGTAGTCTCTAGTAGAAACTAGAAGTACTACCTTTTTTTTGTATCAAATTAGCAAGTTCTGAAGAATATTATTGTAGAGGGGAATTATTCCCTATAGAAACCTAAGTAGCTCCCCACTACCTTTATATATATTCATGAATAGGAATGTTACAAATGATCGCTATAAGATCTTAGATATTTACACATGGGCACACTGTCCTCAACAGTCACCCTAAAACTTGTTTGAATATATTATAGAGACTCAACTTGTTACAATAGACCCTGCACTGCCTTTTTTTTTTTTTTTTAAACTTGTTACGAATATGTTCAATTCTTTTGCTCACCTAGGGTCATGGATCTATTTATACTTGACTTAGATACTACTATTTGCTTCTTCTCTTCTAGGATAGGATGTTACCTCCCAGGAAAACATAATATCCTAAAGTAGATCGTCTATCCAATTTATATCCAAAGTAACCCACTATCTAGTGACGACCCTGATCTTGAAAAAAAACATTTTTCAAAGACTGTAGAATCTTAATAGATGTTGCCCAGTGGTCTTGACATGGATTGTTTAGAAATTTACTCGAGATGCCAGGTTTGGTTCCTGTGAAATAATTGAGTTTCCTTACCAACCTCTTGTATTTCCTAGGGTCAATTAGTGACTACCTTGTCTTGAGACTGATCTGATGTTAGGATCCATGGGAGTTTACACTTGTGTTGTCCTTAGCATATCTGCCTCTTCGAGCATATCAAGTACCCACTTGCCTTGAAATATATATCTAAATTTCTAAGTGAGCAACTTCTACAACCAAAATGTATTTAAGCTCATCTAGGTTTTAGTCTGAAAATGCTAATGAAGATAGACTTTCAAATCTGGGAATCTGATTGAATCATCTCCCGTAATAATAACATCACCCAGATAAACAATAAGAAGAATATGTCCTCTTGTCTGAGAGATGAGGTAGAAGACTGAGTCAGTGCCACTTCTGGGCATGTCGTATTGAAGAAGTGCTAAGCTAAATTTTCCAAACCATGTTCTCAGAGATTGATTGATCCCATACAGTGATTTCCAAAACTCGCAAACTAGTACAATCTCCACCTAAGCAACAAACTTTAGAGATTGCTTCGTACAAACCTTCTCCAGAAGATCACCTTCAAGGAACACATTCTTGATTTTAAACTGATAAAGGAGCCAATGAAAGACAACAAGCGAAAGGAGAACACAAACTAAGATAATCTTGGTCATTAGGGAGAAGGTATCAAGGTGGTCTACAACATAAGCCTGTTTGCAATCATTGACTGCTAGGCAGACTTTAAAGTGATCATGAAGTCATCTAGGGAACATTTGATTAAGGAAATCCATTTACAGCCTATTGTAGACTTTTCAGAATGAAGAGACTATTTCCCAAGTGTCATTATAATATAAAGCATCCATCTCTTCTCTCGTAGTGTGTGGTCACTGAGGATCCAGAAGTGTCTTTGTGACATCTTTTCAAAGAACTGATAAAAGCATAATAGCATAGAGACAAACAATGCATAAGATATAAAGCAAGAAAATAAGTGGGTGGTGAAACACTTATGAGTGCCCTTGCAAAAAGCAATGGGAACATTCAAATCATTTGGTGGATCTAGGATAACCAGAGAGGTGTCTGGAGAGCAAGAGAGTCTTGAGGATGTGTTATTGTACTATCACGTTGTGGACGTTGGTTGTACAACCATAGAGGAGGTGTTGTGGATGGTGGAAGCTCAAGAGTCAAGGATGTAGAAAGCAAATGATGGTCCGCAGTCAAAATGGGGAAGTTGGTGGTGTAAGAGCAGGAAGGACCTCCTCGAGAGCCTTAGAAAGGGATAGAGTAGATGAGTGAAATGAAGTGGACTTAAAGAAGGTCGCATTAGCAGATATAAAGGCTTGTTGGGACTTGAGTGTAGCAAGGACAACCTTTTTAGAGGTGTGAATAATTGAGGAGGATGCACTTGAGAGACTGCAGGGATAACTTATCATGGTTAAAGGACAATGAATGAACAAAGCACGTACAATTAAAGACATATGGTGGAAGAAAATATAGAGCGTCTTGGGGAAATTGAAGACAAAGGGATTTGATCCTAAATGGTGGAGGATGACATGCAATTGATAAGCTAGCACACTGAGAAATACATCCCTCAGAATGAAAAGGGAACATGCATATACAAGAGTCCAAATTGTGTCTAACATATGTTGATTTTTTTGTTTAGTCACACCATTCTACTGAGATGTGTGAGGACATGAAGAGTGATGGAGAATGCCACAGCGAGATAGAAACAAATGTAGCATCAAAGATGACATAACAATTCAACAATTTAGTAAGACGACTAATAAACAGTAGGCTTAATAGAGAATTAGTAACAAAACACCAGATTACAAATTAAGTAAAAGGCAAAGTGGAATTCACCAACGCCCTTAACCAATGAGTGAGACCCAACAACTATTGTGACACCAGAGGGAGATGTGAGAGATTAGAATAGAAAAAAGAGATGTGCCAAAAATGTGCTTGAGACTCTTGAGTCTGCAATTCAAGGTGATGATCTAGCGATATGTGATAAGACAGGCAATAGAGGGACCTTCAGCAGCAAGCAAGGTAACCAGCTGAGATGATGCATTGGTATTTGTTTGCACTTGAAAGATCTAACAGTACTCATCTGCAGGAATTGTTATAGTGGAACCTGTTGAACGGACATAGGATAATCAAATTAGACAACATGAGAATAGCAGATGAATGATGAGTAGGAAATCCATAGAGAATATAGCAAGTATCCCCAATATGCCCAAGTCTTTCACGGTGAGTGCACTCGGGTCTGTTCTCTTTGCCATGATCTCTTCTACCATGTTGTCGACCTTTGCGACCACTCCACTATATTTCGATAGGAGAATCAACTACCAAACTGGAATGATCACTGAAGGATTGGATGAGATCAGAGTGGAAGTTGATGCATGGAACATTGTGTACACATGATAAAAAAGGAATGAAAAAGTCACCTATGATTTGTGATTTCACTAACTCAAACTTAAGGTGGACTGTGCGGAGGAAGATAATGGAGCAACCTATCAATACAACTTAGCATCTCATGAACATTGGCAGTGACTAAAAGAATATCAAGAAAATCGCGATACTTAGAAATTGACGTCATGGATGGTCATCCTTGTGTGAAGGGCGTTGCGATTGATGCTCGAGGGCTTGAGGCAATGCTAGAAAAAACCACACGTGACTTGATCCGAAATGAAGAACATCCTGGACGAGGAGGCATCATGTGGAACTGTTCATGCGGCACAAATGGAGAAGCTAAGATACATCATGCATGAATTGTGAGATGCGAAATAAATAACGGGAATTAATTTGGCTCTGATAGTATGTAGGGGGAATTATTCCCTGTGAAAAGCCTAGTAACCCCCACTATCTTTATTTATAGGAATGTTACAAATGCCCCTTATAATTCTTATTTACACATGGGCAAGTTATATACTTATATTGCAATACTGATTAATTTAACAGCTAAGTCAAAATATCTAAACTTCATAGAAGCAAGAAGCACAAGGAGCAAATGGGACAGGAGATGTCCATGTACCGACGGATGATGAGGGTCTTTGGGAGATATTATCGTGGGAGTGGAACGTTGATAAAGGCTCGTCATCTTGCCTTATCTTCTATGGTACACCATGTATGGAGGGCTAGAAATAGAAGTTTTTTTGGTGAGGGATAGTTAGATTCTAAGAGGATTTTCAAGAATATGCAAATTCATGTATACCGGTCCTTGGGAGTGTAATTTGATCTAACTCTTTGTCAGACATAAGTCACTCCTAATGGCCAATTCTTGTACTCTTGGTTCAGGCTATAAAATTATTTTACTTATCCAAAAAAGGAAGCACGGGGAGCATTTGATCTTGTCATGTAGTGTCAACTTGTAATTGGGTGGTCATTTTTTTATATTTGTTTCTTTTCTTCCTCTGGAAGCTGAAATTTTACTCCTTTTTTGTTGTTTGTTGCTATAATCAGAGAGAAATCAAGGATTAGTCTTTCAATTAAGCAGCTGGAGGATGATCCTCTTATGGAGACATTGGACAAAGTAAATTTTCAAGTAAGTTGTGAGTATTAGTTCTGACAAGTTATTATTTTTCCCAACAGAAACACACTGACTAGCTCAACAATAACACATCTTCTCAGGATGGTGAACTTGTATCTGATAGGCTTAACACGTCTTTGACCACGAATATTGAGCCACTTCCTGGACTTGAGAGCATTTGTAAAGAGCTACTACAGGAGGAAGGGTATCAATCTTTTACAATTACACTATGCTAAGCCTTCTCTTTTGTTCAAAATTGGTGTATAGTTTCTACTATGTAAATTTGCTTGAAAAATTTGTATGAGCTATTCATCATAGGCTCTTAGCAGAGTTAACCTGTCAATAGGATCATCCTAAGTGAAACTTAAGTTAATCCTTCTTTTTGGTCTGAGAAATATCCCATGTGAAATTCGAGTAAGTTAATTTTCTTTTTTGGGTTACGAAACTCAAAATGTGTCATTTTTCTTGGGCAAAAGGGAAGGCATGGGGCATAGGAAAATACATAACGCAAGTTGATTATTCTATGAAGAAGCCATCTAAAAGATAAAACACAACCATGTCGTGAAAAATGGTTTCTCCATACCTATATGGTATTCAATCTTCTTAAATCCTAATGGTCTAGTTGTACAGCTAAATCATTTTAGAATTTAAAATTTTGTTCTTGATGACCTTGTAGTCGTTGAACATAAGAGAAAAGGGAAATGGTCGAATGAGTTAGTGTCTTCGATCCAAGTACTTATCAGCTCAAGTAGGATGAAAGAATAAAGAGTAGGTGACAATGACCTTTTAAGTTGTTTATGTCAGTTAACAAATAATATGCAGCATAAGTGAGGTACGATTAGGGCGTCAAGGACTGGAGAAGCGCGTTGTCTCACAAGACTTGCAGCTTTGGCTTTCAAATGTAAGATGTCACTTCGTAAGAGTAATAATTGCTTTCGCCTTTTCAATGACAATTGTTCTTTCCAGGCACCAGCAAAAGACAAGCAGTTTACACTCCTTGCTAGAGCTGGAAGACAGGTTAGATTCTCTTCCTATGGAATTTTATTATGTTCCAATGACACTTGCAAACATATCGTCATATCAGGCCATGTTCATCTTGACTATTTGGTATATTTAAATGGCGCAAATATCTGTTTCCTATGATATCTAAGGAAGGATCGTTCTTTTTCGTTGGCATAATCAAACATGATTAAATGGTCAGAAAACAACAAATACACCTCTTTTTACCGCTGTGAATCCAATTATTCAACAAAGTGTTCTACCATACCTTTTTTTTTTCACTATCCACAAATCCTCATTGTTTGATGTAGTGTATTTTCACACAATTCAATGCATGCATGTATGGGCTTAACATGTTCAACTGAGATCCTTTTTAGTTCTGAGCTTAAAAGTCAGTGTTTTGAAAACCAGATCAGATAGATCAGTTCAACCAGGAACTAGTAGTCACTCCGGTCCAGTCGAAACGATAAGGGCATCCTGGTTGAACTGATTGTTTGGAGGGCTCGACCGGTTCCTTTTAAATTTGAAAACACTGCTTAAGATCTTTACAACTGGTTTGAAAACTGGAACATTTCGAGTGTAATCCGATTACTGAATGACAGGTCCAAGAGGTGTATTTGACAACCACACTGGATCAAGATGGCATAAAGAAGGCCGTACAGCAAGTGCTGGGTAGAGTTCCTTGAGGTAATGTTGATACGAAATTTGGTGCTATAATTCATGGGTACTGGGTATTCGACAGTCATACGAAATAGGTCGATGTACACGAACAAATGGACGCATCAATTTATTTTGCTCTTTTCTTTAATTTTCAATCTACGTGGATGGATTTTTCATGGTCTTTTAATTTATTGCCCATATCTATTTATCATTAATCAAGTGAGGTGATAAAATGTTTAATGTTCATCTAATAAGGTGGACTTGACCACGGGCTGGATCCAAGTCAGATCCGGCCTGAAATCAGAACCACATTAATGGACCGGTTACCTATTGATTCGGTTCAATGGGCTTGACTCGTAATTAGTCGGGCCCTAAGTCAACCGCTAATTGGTAGTTAATTGTCAGTTGAATTGGCAGTTAATCGTCTATTTATTTTTAAAATTTTAATTTTTAAAATTTTGTTTTAGATTTTTTTAATGAGTCTTTTATTTAATAATATTTTAGTGATATTAATGCTTGGTTTAACATAAAATAATTCATTTGTTTTAAAATTTTTTAATGTGAGATTATTTTATCTTTATTTTGAAATTAATTTTTCAATTTTTGTTTATTTTGAATTTGTTAATATGAGATTATTATATTTTTAATTTATTAATTTCATCTAACTTTTTTTAACAAGCTGCTCATTCCTCTTATTCTATTTTTTTAATCTATTTAATATTGAATTTATATAGACTATTTGATTTGTATAATATATTCAATAATAAGTTTATTAAAGGAATATAGTTTATTAATAATAAAATTATTTATATAGTGAAGATTATTATTGAATATATAAATTAATCAAAAGATATAATTTATATGATATAGTTATATGTTATCATATTAAAATTTAATAATATTAATGTTAGATAACAAAAATCATTGGTATAAAAAAAGATGATTTAGGATTTAATATAATGTTCTTCTCCATCTATTATAGTTTTAAATTTTTTGAAAACTTGATAATCGGATGGAAATTACAAAAAAATAAAGAATTGTAACTTTGAGTGTAGAAGATTTTGATATTGAAGAAATGAACTAATAGATAGACAAGTTAAATAAATTTAGATATATTTTTTAAATTTTAAAATTCTCTATATTTATAAATTTATAAATATTAAAAAATATAAATAAATAATAAGATTTTAAATCATTGTGAATCATGAATCGAATTGTAATTAGTGATTTTGAATTGTGAATTATAATAGTAGTTTAAGATTAAGGATTGAGATTTTTTTGAGCCATCAATTGGATGATTTTGAAGCATCCAATCATCAATTTTGAACAGTGATCAAATCTATAATCAAGTCCTTATTTTTTAAGATATTAAAATCAGAGTCTTCTATTTTTTCCAAACTGCAATATATGTCAAAACAATTTAGTTCTGTGGATCAAATATTCCAATTATTTAATGAAGTAACATGAGCAAGTAAAAAGATTAAAATGAGAGGTAGTCTTTGAAATTTATTTAATTCTGATTGACAAACTGTTTAGTGAAACAATTACTGATTTAAATGATTTTTTTCTAAAAATTAAAAAATGAAATCCCTATGTAAGTTTCCTTTTTCTCAAACGGTATACTTTAGATCTTTCAAAATTTTTCATCATTCAAAGTTTTTCAATCATTCAAAGTTTTTAATCAAATATTTAGATCTTTCAAAATTTTTCATCATTCAAAGTTTTTTAATCATTCAAAGTTTTTAATCAAATATTTAGATCTTAAATCCGACTAATCTTGAGATTTGAAAAAAAAATCTCTGCCACTTCCCAACACACCACTCTCCGGCAATATATATATTTTCATAGCTAGGGCAGAACTTTTGATAGATTTATTTAATATATGGGTAATTTTGGAAATACACATGAAAACATTTATCTAGTATTTAACAAATATTCCTTCTCTTCTTCTGCTTTATTGTAGGTCGTCTTCGTGGCCGAACTCAATCTGGTACAATAAAATCTAGGAGTGAGTATTCGGTTAAAATTGAATCGAACCGAATCGAATTAATCAAAAAATCGAATAAATTAATTTTTTTTGAACCAATCGAACCGACTAAATTTTTAAATAAAAATCGAACAAATCGAACCGATATTTTATCAGTTAATTCGATTTTCAACCGAATTAATCAATTTTTTTAAATATTATAAAAATTTTACTAATGAATTAGGGATTTATAAATTTATTTATTTAAAATTTATAAATTATTTTTTTAAATTTGATTAATTCGGTTTAACCGAATAAGAAATTTTAAAATCGAACCGAATTAATGATTTTTTTTTAAAAAAATAACTGAACTTCCGAAATAACCGAACTGAATTTTTAATTCGGTTCGGTTTATCCAGTTTATTCTGTTTATCCAAATTTTTGATCACCCCTAATAAAATCTGATGAAGGGGAGAGAAATCCCTACTCAGTCTTGGATTGCCAGCCTAAACGTGAAACTATCTTACCTTTTGTTCTCTACATACAGAAAATTTTGCAGCAAAGGCCCTTTTTGATTAAGAACCTTGAAAATGTTATGCGAAAATTCCTTCAGTCCTTGGAGCTTTTGGAGGAGAAAGAGAGGCAAAAGCTTGCTTTGTTTACAACCCTTACATTCTCTCATAAGCCATCAGGCCTTCCTCCTGAGACAGTTTTCCAGCCATTGTTTAAGGACAATCTTGTGGCCAAGGCGCGAAGTCCTTCTATTTATTACTATATTCTTCGGGAATATTTGGCCGATAACAACTTAGATGATCTTATAGCACTTTTCTGCAAGTAAAGGTGGAATCCGTCACCTTAGCGGCCCTACACGATAAGTCCCACGATCATTTGTGAGGAGATAAAATGGAGGACAATCTCCTTCATTTTTTCCTGCCTGGAAGGCATAACGATGAGTGTCTTTCTAAGTATTTCAAGTAAGTCATTTCTGTCTTAAGTGGTTAATATATTTTAGCTGTACTCTGGATAAGTTGTTTATATTTTTGGGCTTATGTTTTTAGTGAATCTCAAAAAAATCAAATCAATTCAAGTTCTTATTTTATTGTTTGCAAAGAATTCACATATGAATTGACTGATCTAATATAATCATACAGAAATATTAACTGTAGAATTTTGGGAGATCGCCTAATTTATCTCTAATAGTATAACCAACTCGTAGAATGTTTATCTCTAAAAATGTAACAAACTTTTAAAAACTCACAAATCAAAGAATTCATAAAAGTGTAAAATTTTAATAGAAATTTATGAATTGGTTCTCAATTTTTGAATTGTCATTATGTGTGATCCATCCTGTCCACTGAACAACTTGGTTTGCTTGGCCTACCTAAACCTGTTTGGTCAGTCTATTTTATTTATCTTTATTTTTGTATTGAGGATGATAAATAGCAGGGAATAATCATTTCACCTCTTAAACTATGGAATGAGTGGAATAAAATAGGGTGCCCTTTGGAATGTTCATTTCACCTTAAATAGTTCATACAAACATTGGGTGTACTTAAAATTTGATAGTAATTAGGTGTACTCTGTTAATGATATATTAAGACATTTGAGAGCAATAAGTAAGCTCTAGAAATTTATAATTGATAGTTACTTAGAGTACGATGATTAGTGAATTTGATTGTTAAAAGAGATAATTTACTAAATAAAAGTGTAAAAGGTTGAGAGCGACAAAAAAAAAGCATAAGTATTTGATTAAAAAAATTAATTTTGTTAATTTGCATATTATTGGTGATGTTGTTTTGCATAAAGCTGACTTCATATAGTTGGAACAGAAGCGATCCGATGAGTGTTGTTTCCAGGAAAAAGCAATTGCAAATTTTTCATATAATAAAAATGATTTTGACTTAACTGAGGACCTTCTGGGATAATTGAAATTACTATTCTAATAACCATTTCAATTTGGGCAGGCAAACCTTTGTGAAAGCCCTCGAGCCATTCGTTAACTGGCTTGAGGAAGCTGAAGAGAAGAATAAATTAATGCAACAAACTAGGAATTTATAGTACTACCTTTTATTACTCGGTTGTGCAAGCAACCTAAGTTAGACCGTGGAATAATGCATCATTGCCTCCGAAACATAACTGAGTTGGTTACAACGAAACAGATTTATAGAAGAGGACAAGAGTTCAAATCTCGACGAAATCGAACAATACCCTCCTCGTCATGATCAACTATAATTTCTTGATTTATCTCTTCATAGATGATTGTGGGACCGACTGTATGAAGCCGCTAGAATGATAAATTCCACCTTTTACAAAAATGGAGTAATGCATCATACCAACGAAAACTCATTAAATTATACGGTTAAATCTTTCCCTATTTCAGCTTATCTGGTATGATAAATGATTTTATTTGATTTCTTTTGAGCGACATCACACTGCTTGTTCTGCATCTTCAAAAATATCAGTGTCATTGTGACAGCAAAACTTGATGCATAAGCCTGCCTGTTTATCAGAATGAATGCATAAATTTAAATCATAAAGCAGACACTGAAAAATCTTTCAGAATGTAGATAGTAAGAATTCCCAACTGTGATTAAATTTAAAGCTGATTTCTTAATAATGAGAGAATAATGTTAGGAGGATAAAAATTGTATCGTACGATTTTTTGGCCTGATTTATGTACGTTTTTATTTCCTCAATCTTGTAGTTTTGGCCCTTTGGATTTTTTTTTAAGCTCATTTGTTCTTCAAATAGTTTCACTTCCACTGCAGTGTGGAGAGTGGAACGTATGGAGACACCTCATCAGACTAGAAAAAAAACCAAAAGAATAATAGCGTGGCCAAATCGTTTGTAGAGCAGCACGCTATTCGTCACTCCTACAAAAGAGATGCAGTTTTAAAATCAATTTTTTCCTGGACAGCATTTTACTTGACTGTGATAAATTTAGAAATAAGAATCAGAGGGCAATTCAAAAAATGAAAGGAACTAATAAACAGCAGTGGTATCGGAAGACAATTATACTTCAATCGTTCTTATGCAGAAAAGGGATGATGCATAAACATGTACAGACAAGAATATGGCAGTAATAGGTTTCGGTATGAAACTTACCGGGCTGTTCAAGAAGAGTTACAGTTCATGTGGCAAGTGCATAACAATATGGCAATGAACGCAACTGGGGAGTATTTCATTATCTTATTTGTTTGAGCAGCAGAAGAAAATTATGCTGTGGGACACATTGAATGTTCTGCCCTGACATGTGATTACATTGTCCAGCTGCTTGTCCTCTGAGCAAGGATTATGCGATGTTATGTGTTGGCACACTAATGTAAAATTTAGTGTTCCTAAAGTCATCGAGCAATGGATTGTATCCATCTTTTGTCCTTGTCTTTGATGGCAAACCAAATTCATCCATGAAAGCGGATGTATCAAGCTACAAGAAAGTGCAATGATCAAACGTTTAGATATTTACTAATATGAAGCAAAAAATGGCAAGTGATAGATGATTCACAATATTGAGAAGGTTGATCCAAATAATTCCTTTATCAACCAATCATCGATCAAGTTGTTGCAATGATTCACGTATTGCATGTGTTAGTATCGTATCTGAGTAACATTGACATATACAATAGTGGCAATGATGTTTGTACCAATAGCATGGATAATAGTTCAGTGGCAGATGCAGGATTACACGTTGAGAGAGGCAAAATCAAATTTTTCCAAGGGGCACAAAAAACTCAAAATAATTAATAATTTCAAAAGAAGTCTGATAATTGTTCTATGAAGTTGCTAAAGGGCTATCGGGGTAAAGAAACTAGAACAATAAAAGAAACTCTCATCAAGCAATTAAACACATTTGAAAATGGTAAAACATTTTCTTCAGCGTGATATAAGTAATTATGATTCATGAAAGTGAAATAAAAAATATAACCTGCTAAAGAAGAAAATTAATCATGAATGAGCAAGAATCAAGTGACAGTTACTTAGTCTATAAATTGTTAAGCATGCACACCAGCTATAAATCGAATGTGTCAGACAATGTAAACTTAGTCAATAAATTCATAGGCCATCATGGCTCGTCCATACAGCGAATCCAATAATTCATTAAGGTCTGAAATTATATCTAGAACCAAAGGGCCAACAAACTGAACTTATTTTGTTGAATCAAATGAGGTTACACTGTGATTGCCACACCAAACTAATGCAACCGAAAGTTTACAAGAAAAGAAAAACTGGACACTATAATAATCAATTATTTCCTCCACATAACATGATGCAACAAAAAGTTGAACAAAACAACGAAAGGAACTAAATGCAGAATAAGCTTTGCTCTAGTGAAAATAAGCTGCTCTAGTGAAAATAAGCTAAGGCAGAACTCACAATGATTGTTCTCCTCTTTTTTAATGGCTTTTGAGGAGTGGAAACCTTTTGCTCAGATGACCAGCCAGAGGTGTAATGGTCGATTCTCTCCAGCAGCCAGAAGTCTGTTGGGAAGAAGATATCGGCATTTCCCTGACGAGACAACATTCGTATTAGGCTTTATGACTAAGCAAGTCCTGATGCCTTAAATAAAAAACATCAGAATGCTGATACAAAAATTACTTAAAGCTAACAGGTTTGTTTCTTCATTGCCAGAAAAATACAAAAAGGGAACGGTGAAATATACCCTCATCCATGTAAATAATAGAAATCATTTTTTACTTCATGCTTATAGTTTTGCATTGAGTTTAATGGCATGATAAGAATTATGCAACTAATCTCACACAGTTGGGCTAACATGATTTGCATCAGTTCAACTTCACGCATAAAAATGGGTGCATGTATTGTCCACGAAACTTATGAATCATGGTTTGAAATCTTGTATTGTGTTAGGTGGCACAGTCGAAATGTATGGTTTTGATAAATTATCGAAACTTGATATGGCTTGGCACAAAAAATTTATCCTATGTCAACCATGTCGATGAGTTTGGTATCATATTAGCATTTGACACTCATAAATATCAAGATGAACTGAAATAATATTTGTTATTTTTTAACATGTGTTCGTACAATACACCATCAAAATTGTATCATTCTAAATGGGGCATGAAGGATGAACTTTGATATATAATTATGTTCTCTTTTTTCTACATTTTCATCACATTTCTCTTTCCTCTTCCCCTTCCAATTCTCCATCGGTGCTATAAGTTGAAACACAGCACAATACCAAAATAGTATCATTCCAGTCAAAGTCTTAGAAAAATCATGATTTTTAAGACTGTGACAGAGATCCCTTGACCAAACAACTCTATATGGCTCCTGCTCTCTTTGAAATATGTTGGCTGCATATTCAAACAATAAAAGTACAAATAACTAGAATAACATGGGATAAAACAAACCTAGTCAGATAGAGGATTATCATACACTTATTACTTGGCATACATATTTGGTAAAATTGATTCTGTAATTGCTACATAAAAGAACTTGATTCCAGAAGCCAGTGATTCAACTGTTTCATGGAATCTACAATCATTGTGATTCATCTTTTTTCAAAGAAAAGTTCGAATTAAAATAAAAAGGCAATAGACAGAAATTTTCATGGGATGATACTTGCATTAATTATTTAATTGTACATTCTCTGGAAGTTTTTATTTACAAAAACCATTGACAAGTAGTCAGATTTGATGGAAACCAACCTAGCTGAAAGGGTTATAGCACTTGAGAAGAATCAAATCATCTTCTGAAAAAACATGATTTAGAAACTTTTATACCTTCGCATCAAGGTAGCTATCATAATCCGTAGTCCTTCCACCCTTCTGCAGAACTAACTTTGGTCAGTGCTCAAGATTTTATCTAGTTATAAGATGCCTTAACACATACAAGGTTACAAGAATGCATTGTACGATGAACAAATTATACATGAGATAACATTTTTGTGGTAGCATATTCCTTGAAGACCTTTCTAAAGTAAATCCTAGCTTTGAGAATCATAAAATTTCTATACTATATTTATTATGTCCAAGAATAAGTATAAATAAGTGCTAGTCCAAGTACCAGACCAAGGTTTAGAGTTTGGAGCAATATTAGTACCAGAACCATGCCTGTTAAGCAGTTAATATAAGTAAACAAAAAGGTTACTGCAGAAGAAATAAACAGTCAGAATTGTTCCACTTTGCCATAAGGGACATGTTCAAAGTTTCAAGGATGTAAGGTTATGGCACGCATGCCTGGCAAGCATACAACTAACAACCAAAAAGGTAACTATATTTGAAGCCCACTGCACAAAGGTAACCAACAGTGTAAGATAAACTGATGAATCCATCATCCTAGCATTCAAGCAAGAATCCAAATTTAGAAGCTTCAGATGTCAGATTAAAACTTGACATCAACAGATAAAAAATGAACTTTTTGCGAATTGTTTATAAAACCCATATGTGAAAATAGTTAATTAATCAATCGTCCAAAATCAAAACTAGATCGACAAGAGCAAAAATTACCAGTTTTGTCAATGATACTTGACGCCAATCATGTATTGCCTATATCAAGTAATAATGGTATTTGATTCAAACCGCATTGAGTTAAACAAATTCCAAAGCCACAAGGAAGGATAAGATACAAGATTTTCTTCTCTTTTTACTTTTCCTATTCCTCTTCTTTTTTACTTCCTCTTATTCTCATTGTCCACACACAATGTATCATTGCTCCTCATCAGATCTTCCTTTGTGATCCACAGTGTAATCCTCTGCCACTCATGAGTGGATGTCATGTGATCACTCTCTCTCACAAATGTTATGCAAAAGTGAAAGGAGGAAGGAGTTGATAATTGATATATTTCTTATTTTCACAGGTTATCAGGCTATTTGCAAGGAAATCAGAGAAGTGAAGCTAAACAAACTACAAAATTTGATGCAACACTGAATCAACCCATACTGTGGATTGTATTGGGACAAAAATAATACCTAACTTTTACAGCTATAGATGAAACCAACCTGAAATTCTAAATTTTAAACTTGAAAAGGATTAACTTGCTTACAATGATACTGAAAAGGAAAAAAAAGAAGACAGATACTAATAAATTTAACAATTAATTTCAGCATCTTTGGAGCACATGCATTGATCAACTATTATATGAAAAAACTAAAATTGACAAAGGATCCAGTAGTTGATCACTAATGAAAGAGGTACCATGGAGGAAACTAAAGGAGCTCTATCACCAGGTATCCTAACTTCTGGAAGATAGCTGAAATCAGAAGCAATAAGGGACATCTTTGGCAGAGCCGAATGTAGAACCTCCATTAGTTGCTGAAAGTTAAAATTCATATGTTAGTATTACAAAGGATGCTTGTCGTCCTGACCAGTAAACAGAAAGCTAATATATAAGACATAAGTTAGCATGAGAATTGTCCTACCAAGCAACCGGTTGGCATCCAAGATCTTCGGGGCCTCGGAAAAGCTTTTGACCAGATACGCCTACTTGCAGAAACTAACCTGTTTGTACCAGAAGGATGATCTTCATCCAAGCCAATAATCTTGATGCATTTGGCAATCAACAAATCTTGTATTGGCTTATAGACTTCTGAGATTTGCAAGCTTTCTTGCAGAGAACAACCACGTAAGTATTGAGAAAACCAAAATTGCAGTAGAACAGATACTCATACTTCAGCCACAAATATACCAATGGGCATACAAGTTGGCTTCTCCAATGTACATTAGTAAGACATAACAAAAGGAATTGGATGTTACTAAGAACACAAAATACTCTTTTGGAACACCAGAAGACAGATGAAAGATACTTACAAATTAACAAGAAAAAGAACCCAGAAGAAAATCTATTTATTCATTCTTTGGAGTACATGCAAATATCAAAACCAGTATACACTTTCAGCAAGAACCTCTTTTGTGGCTTTTAACTTTCCATAGAAGAAAGCATTTTAACATGAAGAATGCACATTTCACTGCTACATATTGACATAGTAGATACGAGACATGAATTGCAATTTAGCACAGCAATCAAAGGACTGTAGCATCCTGAATTTGATGGATGAGATCGCAAATATGATTTAAATGAATTATTTACATATTAAAGAATGTCAAGAAAATTGGAAAGACATCACCTGCTAAAATATCTAAAAGTAAATAAAATAAAAAGGTTTTAATAATTGAGAAACTAATAAGAACTCAGCTGCAAGAGTAGTACAATTGGCAATAATTTTGTCTTTCCTATAGAACTCAAAATTACATACCTACCTTTTGCCTTCTCCAACCAGACTTCCATCCATGGAGACACCTGATTTGGGGAATAGAGTAGATCATGTGGAAGATTGTCAAGTACCTATAGTTTGAAAAACAAAAATTTACATCAACTAAACTATCACTAGAATGCTTTTACAAAGTTATAAAAATGGGTAGCTGACTTGTGAAGATTGGTTAGACAAGGAGGCCATGCCAACTGATTCAGAATGCAAATCCCTTGATGTAAATGGGATCTCTGCAAATGATCATGATGGATAACATATTGCAACCTAGATCTCCGTAACCCCACTTACCTGATGCTCAATAAATGCTTATTTTAAATTGTATAATGCCACAATGTTTATCTAAGAGAAGATTCCCTTTCTAATTCTAAACACAAAGATTCCATATCTCAAGTAGTTTGTTAACAAAATAAAATGAAGCATATTCTTTAACATGATATATTCTAAATTAGGAGTTCATTTGCACAGGAGCTGAAAACTAAAATAATATTTACAGCATGATATAACTCCAATTTAAATAACCAGGTAGGAGTCAAACAGATTTTTACAGCATAATCTAGTTCAAGTTTAACTGTCCAATAAACATTTTGTCATTTTGGTAATACGCACTGAAAAAATTAACTCAATGTTACCTAGAGTTAGCTGACAAATGTACAAATTGATATCATTTCAGTGTACATCTACAGGTATATTGCTTGTTGTCTCAGTGCGAAACTCACTTGAGACCTTTTTCAAACTAGAATTGCACAGAGTTTCCAAAGTGATACAAGCAAAAAACCAAAACATGTCATTCTTGTGGTTAACTTTCTTTTGTTAGTACCTAAAGAAATTTTATTTTATTTATTTTGTAGATCAAATAAATTAATTTTCTTTGAAGAGCAAGTAATAAACTATAACTTGATTATGCTGCTAACTGAAGGAATCTCTTTTTTTTTTCTTTTTTTGAAAACCGAGTAATAAGTTGTAAGTTGTGTTGCTGACTGTTCACTAATCATGGTACACCTTACCAGCAGATATTATTGTCGCGTACTATTCCTATACCTTTGTAGAAAAGTAAATGAGCATCAGATTTTTTTCATTTTGAAACTTATGTTCATGGTCTCTTTTATCCCCCTCGATTGCCCATGTGAAAAGAAAGAAGAGAAATTGAGTCTGTTTCCTGAGAAAGAGCTTTTGATTAGCTGCTGCTTTTTTTTCCATGCATTGCAGCTGAGCTATTTAATACAAAGGTTGTCAACTCAAGATTCATATTGTGAATTCTCCTGAATAGGAATCAAACCATGAATCATGTACTGAAAATACAGGTAAATATGTAAACATATTAAGAAAAATATTTGTCTTTGGTTGGAATAATTTTAGCCACAAATGTATTAAAATAATGTAAAATGCTGGATAAAATGAGTATGGTTGTTACTTATCAAGAAGATAAGTTTTCTTTTCCAAGGTTTAAATTCTTGAGCTAGGTCAGAGCTACTCGTTGGCGCTCAAGCCAAAGCCGAGTGAAGATGCAGAGGAGAAGAAGCTCAACATAGTCTTGCTGAACCCTACTTTTTTCATTGCTTGCTGCACATTCTCTCTCGGTCCCTTTTGACGTCATGAAAGTCAGAATTAAGAAGCCTAGCACACACTGCAAACCTCTCGTGCAACCTCGACACTGCAAAAATCCTCAACGACCTTTGCAATCACTATAAGTTGCAGTATGAAAGTTGTTTCATGTGCCAATAAGGTAAATTATAATTGTGCCAAGCGACATGGTCAACATTTAAAACCTTGTTCTTTTGTATTATTTTCTCACTTTCCCACTATTTTCTCATTTTTCATTGATTTGAACTATAATTATCTTACTAGGTTCAATGTAATGCACAAGTAGAAAATTTCATAGTTGGAATATTTTAGACACTAAGCTCATATTTTGTTGGTTGAATTTTATGAAATCATTAGGTCCAACTTCATGATCTTTTAAGATCAATTACTCATTATAAATGTCCACATCATTTTATGTGATTTGAGAGAAATTATTTGAGATTATGAGTGATATTTTGTTTTGTTCTCTTTTATGATATTGTTTCAATTTAAGTGTTAATTTTCTTTTGTTTGAGATAGAGATAATTGCATCATGACAAAAAAGAAAATCCACATGTTAGCATCCTCTTGTACCATTTAAGTGATTGAAAATTCTAATAAAAAAGGCAACAAATGCTAAAACTCCAACCAATGCATTCTTGGACATACATGTGGAAGACAAAGATACTTGGCTTGAGTAATCCACTCATCCTTGGACTCTGTATCAAATAAATATATGTATCTCAACTCAAGATGAAAATTGTATTTGACAAATGGAGGGCATTCAATCTGTGTTCTTCCAAACAATTGCTTCTTTTAAAGTTCACATGTTCAAAAGTACTTTAATTTCTCGCACACTGCACTACAAGTAAAGCTTAAAATGCAAATGACAAGCTTTTAAAATTCATGACACTTTTGACCATAATCTTCCTACCACAGAGCTATATAAAACAAAAAATTATAAACTCACAATGATCTTTGTTAAGTGAAGAAAATGTTCTTAAGGTTCAATCAAGAATTTGAATGATGAGATAGGTGAAGAAAATGTTGTTCGGGTTGTAACAGATGGTGGATCTAATTATGTAGTAGTCGAGAGATTGTTGGAAGAAAAAGGGGGGAAATATTTTGGTCTCCTTGTGTTCCACATTGTTTAGATTTGAGTTTTGCAAATATCAGTGAATTTCTTTCTTCTTTGATACTATTTCAAAGTCTAAGAGAATCACTGAGTTCATTTACCATCACACATTGGTAAAATTCCCAGAAGATCTAATAAGGTGACATAACAAGAATTATTGTGACTGGACTTGCCATATCATACCTCACATTAAAGAAGATGCCAAGAAGGAAAATGGCTTAGGTCAATTTGTGCATCTGAAACATCAACCAAAACTTATTTTACAAATTGATTGGAAGGAAAGAGAGTCCAAGATATTGTATCGACTGATTTGAGAGTTTTGAAATTAGTGTTCTATTTGCAGTGTGAGATGTGGCTTGTAAAAGTCCTTCAACTTGTGGTAGTTATGCAAAACGAATCTATGAAATAGAACCAAATACAAAATTACACAATATTTTAGATGCATCGAGGTTCAATATCGATGTAATTGGGAGATCATTAATACATGTTAGGATTTACAACTTTATAGACTTGCATGTTCCAGCATACTATCTTAATCCTAGGTATGAGTTTATATTTAATTGCACTTTTGATTTATCATATTTCATTTATAACTCATGAATCGTGTAACACCATGACATTTAAATTTCTAAGTTCGATACAATCAAAACTTTAACCATGATGTAAAGTTTTGCACAAGACTATTGAGAAGATATATCCTAATGTAGAGCCTGATGTAGAGACACGGATAAAAGTATACAAGCAACTTGAAAATTTGATAGAAGCAAAGAATTGTTCAACATGAGCATAGAAATAACAACATGAGATAGAAAACAATTAGGTAAATTAAGTAATTAAAAAATACATTAATTTTTATTTTGAATGTTAACAAAGATCATTGTGGGTTTGTTGCATTTTATTTTGTTCTATGGTAGAAAAGTTATGGAAAAGATGCTCTAATTTCAAAGCCTTGTTTTTTGCATTTTAAGCTTACTTGTGATAGAAAATTGAAGTACTTTAGAACATATACCTTGTAGAAGAAGAAATCATATAGAGATTGAACTCCCTCGGCTTTGTCAAACATAATCTTCACCTTGAGTTGAGACAAAAAGTTTGACAAGAGAAAGGAGACTCATATAATCTATATATTTGTCAGAGATCAAGTCAGATGATGGATGGATCATGAAGCTAATGATCATTCACAAACGCCCAAGAATATTTTAACATTGAGGGTAGGACATATAAAGAAAGGAAAAGGAGCTAAATGAATACAATGAATTTATGTATATGTATTGTGGATAGCTAAGCAGATTAAATTTTTTATGAGAACTTTTTTTTTAGTTTCAGAAACTTGAATATGAAAGTGGATGAAAAATATAGCAGATAAAATTATTAAAGAATAAGAGATTGAAAATGATAAGCATGATGAGGAATATGAGATTATAATGTTAGGTAATGATGAGGATGAAAAAAATACAGATTGCGGGAGAATTTCTAGTGTTGAGACTGATAGATTTATTTTAGGATTTAAAAGCACATGAAAGTTTTTATTTTATGGATAATTTGATTATTTTGAAGATATCAGACTGCCCCTTTTGTTAGACTTGTTGTTAGTTGTCAATGCTTTATTTTTATGCATTGGTTGGAGTTTTACCATATGTTGTGTTTTTCACAAGAAACCTTTGACACAAGAGGATGCCAATTTAAGATTGATTTTTCTTCGTAATGCAAGAGGATATCAATTTTGCAACAAATTACATTTCAATTTCAAATCATACTCAAAATCAACATTGTCCAAGGCCACGTTCATGCTCTTATTTTTGAATTTAAAGCATGAAAAAGTGATCTTTCTCTCACAAATCCATTGTTACCCTTGTACAAACTAATAATAGGCCTTTAAAAAATAACTGGAAAGAAAAATATATTAAAGTTTATAACATTACAAGTATTTTGGGTCTCTAAAAGAAAAAAAGTGAAAGAGTTCATCTTTAGGGATTTTCAAAACAAGGCACCCTTTGGGAATTTCCAATTTTTAGGAGTGTCCTTTGGGTAGTTTGCTAAAAGTACATGCGTGGTTATGGTAAAGAAGAAAGTGAGATAAGTATAAAGCATTACAAAACTTGAATGATAGCAAAAAAATTCTAAAGAAATATAGCTAATACAACTTAATGTGTAAATAATATAAATAGATACCTCAAGCATGATCACCCAGCATGGTTCAGGATATCCATTGCCTGAAAAAGAAAAAATTTGAATAAAACATTACTTTTTCTTATAGTGGATATAAAATAGTGTAATGAATCAAAACGATTATAGCTAGGTAAGAAAATAGAATACATGTGACTGATGTATTGGCCAAGCAAACATCTCAGCTTTCAGTTCTACATTAATCCAAATTGGATACATTAATATAAATCAAAACTGACCAAGACTGAGATTTTCATGTACTCTTTCCAGACTGTAGTACTGGTAAATTTGATTCTTTGAGTTAATGTTCTTCCTGAAGGCTGTTTGATGGCTAAGCTAGCATTGGGTCAACATGAATACGGAGCTCTGTTGAGCTTTTGATCTGTTGTCTTTTGATCATGCAAATAAAGTCAGTTGTGATCTTAACATTGATGATTGCAGGGAATTTCTCAAAAACTTGTGCATTTACTCAACAAGATGTGAAATAGAATCTCCTCCATACCACTGCCTCTCCCATATGGTATATTCCATGATGCAGGGAATATATGGCTGAGGGAAAGTGTGAGAGAAAACAGAGTCAGAGACAAGAGAGGCAGTGTGCAAAGAGTTAGTGAGAGATAAAGAGGGAAGAGAAGAGAATTGGTTTATTCACATCATGGTCTATTAGACAACTAAAATACCATAATTTTTTTTACTTTAAAATACAATAAGCTTGACAAGAAATTGACTTTGGAGCACAATAGTAAGCTAAAAAATAGCCATATATTGGCTGCTGCAGAAAGATTCCGCTCTTTTTTTGCCTTATGATTTAAGTAAATCCAAATCAATTAAACTATAGTCACAGATTCAATGGGTAACCAAGATATGTTTAACAAGAAAATGGTCCAAAGTAGGATATGGCTACTGACCAAGAATGATAAACAATGACAGAAAGTATCTCATCTTACCCCATCCAATTCTGTCAGTCGCGTCACGTTGTTCAACCCTGAATTTTGATAAATGACTACGAACCCCTCCAACCATTTGCATCTGTTTCTCGGCAAGTGACTGACTAATCTCAACTGAGCTACAAAAGAATATTGCAAGAATTTATACTCAACAGTATTCTCAATCTCAGTTAAATCAGCTATGTTAAAAATAGTAAGCAAAAAGTGGCAAAAACTGCTGCATCAATTAGTGTAGATATGATCAACTAGGTAATCTCCACATCATCCTCAAAACATAAAAAAAATGCTGTTGTTATTGCATGCCAAATTAGAGGAGAAGAGTCATTAAGGTTTAAATTTATTCATTTCCTACACAAATGACATGCACTGGCTAGTGATTGGGTGAATACTAATATGTGTCACTGCAAATAAGACAGTTAAGATTAATGGAAGGGAATGAAAAATTGAAATAAATTATGAAGTACATGTATAAAAAGGCAGCAAGCAGAAAAAATTAAACAATAACTAAATAGAACTGAACATTAAATCATAGTATAGGCCTTTGAAGCATTTTTTGAATGAAACAAAATTAGGAAATTCAACAAGCAAACCCCAGAACTGGAGGTTCATTTAACAGACATATCCTCATTCATGGTTTGAAATCCTTATAACATATCGAGCAGCATATCGGCGAAAAATACTGTTATGGTAAATTATCAAACCCCGTCATCATGGGTAACCTTTGCTATGTCATTATGTGTCTACCGTGCTAATTAGTATCATGTCCAACTAATACTTGCTTTGGAACGCTTCTGCAATTATTAAAGTGAATTAAAGTAATGCTTATAGTTTTTTATTTTTTTTCTCAAAATTCTAATTTAATTTATTAATTTATATAGTTTTATTTTTAAAAGCAACCACGTTAAGTATAAGAATATTCTGTGTAAACAATTTAATGAGTTCATCTCAACATGCTTGAAAGTAAAATAGAGTAAAATCATTTTTAATTCAATTACTAATTAATAATTGATATGGTTTTGTAAAAAGTAGAATCTTAGTGAGAGACCATAATGAGTAATCAGAATCCATCTTGGCATGCTTTAACAAATGGTGAAATATGTTGGCTATCACTATCACATCATAAACTTTAATTGCATTGACTATTTAATTATCATAGCCTTATTTTTATAAGCAAACCAAGTGAAAGTGCATTAACAGAATAAAAATTATCTCAACTTATCTTGCATAGTTCAATGCTGCATTAACAGAATAAAAATTATCTCAACTTATCTTGCATAGTTCAATGCAGCCAAAGTATGTCGAGTGTTAGTGCAACATGATGTCAAAACTGATATATCTCAATGAGGAACCGAAACTTTAGTATAGAAATGATCCATAAAACCTAGCTCCTAGGTATCTAGTTGTCTTCTTTTTTTTCAACTCTTTTCTCTTTCCAACTACAATTCACCATCGGCATCAAGCATTGGCACATTGGCATGGTACTGAACCAGTCTCATTTGGTCTCCCATCAAATCAGTCTCATTTCAATCAATTACTGAAACTGACTCAAAACCTTGTCCCCATTAAACCAGAGTCTGACCTAGTTCAACCGAAAACATGGGAACCTGCAGGGTGGCTGGATCATCCACCTGTTCAGTTTTAAAAAGATTGCTTCGGAGTGGGATGCAGGTAAAATACAGATAAAAGGTAAGATGGTACAGACCAGTTTCTTGCAAATTTGGTGTTGCAAGAGGAAATAAAATTGAAAATTCCGAGACAATATATTATTGACCGGGCAACTTTACTGAACTCTGCCTCATGAAAATCTGCTAGATATTTTATCCTATAGGCTTAATATTATTTTTTTGGGTTTTCAAAGTGCCAAGAATTGATTGGTGTGTGCATTATAAACAACGTAACAAACATAGAATAAAGGGCACTACTGTTATGCAAGAAATAAACAGAACAAAGAGATACATGCACCAAGATAAAGTGAATATCTTAACACTATTCTAATTGAACTGGTAACACAAATTGGTTTGACTGCGCATTAAAAGTAGAAGACGTACACATATGTCATGTTGTCATAAACTTTCTTTGGTGCATTCAACATCATGTAATCCAAAATACACTTTGCACATGTTCCTGAACCACCTCCAATCTCATATATCTGATTCCAAAAATGCCATGATCAACTAAAAGGTAGCTGAAATTTCAAAAAACTTACTAAGATAAATTAAGTAGATAAGCATAGCCCATTCCTCCTCCTAAAGTTATAATAAAGTCAAGAACTATAAGGAATAAATCTGAAGTTTGTAGGAAGAATTATGGAAACTCCAATGTTTGTGAACATCCTTGGTACTTGACTTGATAAAAGCTCATTCATTAGTTCAAGGACCTTTGTTCAATAGCATAAAATATAAAAAATAAACAAGGCACTAATGACTTGGCTTGTTAATATTCAAGAACAAAGCTTGAATTTTGAACAAGCCTTTATTTAACTTATCTAAATCTAAATTATAAACTTATACTTTATTTTTATCAAATACATAAAAAAATTAATACTCTATAATTTTTCATAATTTTAAAATTATCTAATATGTTAAAAATGAGAAACTATTATAAATTTTATTTATTAGATCAATGTTCTAACAAATTATAAGAACAACAATGTCCCTAGTTGAATTCGATAAAAAGTTCAAGTCAGCTTGAGCTACATATGATTTTTAATACACAAGTTCGATAAGAAAATGAACAACCTTGAATACAATCAAGCTAAGCTCAGCTTGGCTTGTTTGCACCCTTAATGGAAACAACACAACAGTAGAAACAAGTACTCAAAGAAAAATTGTTATGAAATAGAAATTTTAACATAAAAACCTTAATGGCCGCCTTAGAAAAATTCTGCAACCACAAAATTTACAGTAACGACAAAATTATATCATATTCTTCCCAAATTAAATGGTACATGATTAATCAGTTAACTATAATCGTGCTCAACTAATCCACCCACATGCAGTTACAGTAACAACTTGCAGTTGCATAGTTACAGTAACTACATGAATTAGAGTAAGTACATGGAAAAAAAAACATTTGTTTTAATCAACTTCACATCATGAATCCCATATACTACTCAATTCATCTCTTTCCTATCAGCAATAGAACCAAGCTATATGTCTCAGATTCTCATTTTTTTGTATTTTTAATAGTTTTCTCAAGTTCTCTGATCATTATTTAGTTATTTAAGTTGGATACAATTGAAAGACCACTCATTATTCATAATTCCTCTCACTTTCTTTAAGTCTGCAAGATGAATCCACCTGATCGAATACTTTGGTGAAGGCACTCCACTAATTTGTTGAATCCATCTTCTCCACGTTTTGCTCACTGTTACCCAATCTCTCCTGTTCTCGCTCAGCTCCCCCCTTCATGGGAAGGGATCAGGGTACCGTATTGCCAGTATATCACGTGAAGTTGCAGCAGCAAATTGAGATTAGAAGTGGTATTACATGAACTCTTCCAATCTGAAGTTTTGGCTGAGCAACTCTCCTGCTGATAATTTGTCTTTTATTTTCCTAATATTCTTCTTTTTTCCCAACAATTGAATTTAACTATTGATATTTTTCCCAATATTTTTCTCTTTTACTAAATAATAAATTTTGTGAACTTTTGCCTAACTTGACAAATAAAATTGACAAACTTTGACACAGATTGTGAAATATTATTACTACAAATGCAATTTTACTTTTCAAAATTTTCCTATTCAATATAGATTTGAAATTTTGAAAGCTATGGCTACATAAATGTATAAACTATCAATCCACTGCAACAATTACATATAAATAAATTTAATATTTATGTAGACAAAAGATCTTTTATTACAAATATAAGTAACATAAAGACTTAACGTTTGTAATTGTAAATTTATCATAACAAAATTTATAGTTAAGTTGAACTACCAAAATTGGAAAATATAATTTTATTTTAATTCATAAATACGGCTTCAAAATAAGTAATTCTCATTTAATTTCGTTATTAATATTTTTAAACAAAACATCAATTATAATGTTATAAATAGTTTCAACAAATTTCATATTTTTACTGACCTGTTTAATTTTATAATTTTAAGAATATTTAAATGAAAATAAAAGGCCATTTTAAATTTGAATAAAATAAAACTTATTGTTTTTAAACATAGTTTTAGGAAACTTAAGAAATTAAAACTTGAATGGTTAATATATGTACAAATATGAATAAATTGAATTAAAGTTAATTAACAAGAGTCCATTGCAGCTAAAAGCTAGTAGGTAATAAAACACAAGAAAATAATCTAATATACTAAAATTTTAGACTTAGTAAACAATCTAAAATACAAAATAATCCAATATTTATAATAATATTCACTATCTTAAATTATAACATAACTAGTACTTAAGTTAAAATTTTATTTTGCATTTAATTTATTGAATCAGATCGATATATTAAGAATTTCTTACAATAAGAAAATATGCCAATGTCACATTCCTAGCAATTTGATTGATGAGATAATATGCCTAGGATGTGAGACATTTGATGAACCAAAAACAGTTGATACACAACTTTGCTAAGTTGCTATACACTCCCCACCCAAACAGCATTTATGAATGATGTGAGTTGGGATTTTGAATACGTTCATTGCCTAAAGTTCTCAGGACAGTTTATAACTATGAACAGGACCAGCTGTTGGGGCCCCCAAGACACAGTATGCCCTAATATCTTAATATTATTTGTATTAGATTTTTCCTTAATTAATTATTTTCTTTAATTATATATATATTTTTTAAAATTATCCAACACTTCCTCTTCCACACCAATTTCTCAAAAATTAATTTTAGACTCATATTCTAATTTTATTGTTGTAGGTTTTTTCTTAATTAATTATTTTCTTTAATTATATATCTTGTTTTCCTAAACCCAACCAACTATTCCTCTTCCGCATTGATCTCTCAAAAACATGTGTCCTTCCTCTCCTTCGCAATCGTCGGTGATTCCGCACCCTTCTCCTCACTCGTCAGTGATCGCGTACCCTTTCCCTCCGTCGCAGTGTCGGTGATTCTACACCCTTTCCCTCCTCGCCAATGATCCTGTGCCCTTCCCTCGCCGGTGATCCGACTATCTAAAGATGTCCTCCTCCCTCGCCAGATGTCAGTGATCTCCTTCCTCACTCTTCCTTCCTCTTCCTCGATAGGAACAAGAAGTAGTGGTTCCTCATCCATTCAACACAATGCAGTAGTCCTCTTCCTCGATAGTAATAGGCAGCAAGGGTTCGACGCAAAACAATGGTTAGCCTTCTTCTCTCTCTGTAAGAAATCCTAGTAGTTTAAGGAAAATAAAAACCAAAGTCGAATCCATTCTCCTTAAGATCACCCTTCTCATTTTAATGCCTGCCATAAATTATAAGCTATGTGATTTTTGTTGCAGCTTATTATTGATATTTGTCACTGAAGCACCTGCTGAATAAGATTCTAGATGCTTATTATTCTTTAATGCGTGAGAACAATCCCTTACATAATTTTTTGAATTTGGATAAATTATTCTTCTAGATACTCATTCTAATTAATCTAAATAAAAGTTAATATTTGTTTATTCTTCTATTATATTTGTGCAGTTCATAGTATCAAACTTTAAAGTATTATTAAATTGAAAGTACAAGGTATAAGTCAGGTTTTTTTCTTTAATTTTAAGCATATTCATTTTGATAAAATATTAAGGACCTATATTTTTTTCTATTATTTGAATATAAATATGTTTTCTAGAAAATATGATTCTGGATATGCAAAACATATTTAAAAAAGGAAAATAGAAGAAAGGTTTATTCCTAATACTAAAAATCAAAATTTTTGAATGAAAAAAATAATTGAATTTTCTCTAAAAGATTACTTTATTAGGACAAAAAGAAATCTGTCAAGAATTTTCCAATGATCACAAATATAAATCGCCAGATATTAATATTAACGAAGATAATAGTAATTTAGAAGAAGATGAATTAATAGACCAAGAAGATAAAAAAATCAATGATCTTGATGAAACTATTATTCAAAATATTTATAATTCGGCACAATGGAAAAACATAAATACAAATTTAATAGATTTATTAGTTGAAAAAGGTCCAATTAGAAAAATTAAGTTGTGTTTTCCATATGATGAAAATTCTAGACATTTTTCTATGGTTCATTAAATTCAAAAATTACCAAATATAGAAAAACATGATAGAAGATTACTAATATATTCAAAAGAATTAGATAAAATATTTTACTTTTATTGCAAATTATTTAGTCAAAAATTAATTATAATTCAATTAGCAAACAAAAGATTTTGAGATTGGAAAAATCTTGGTGTCAAACTTAAAAGTAATGACACAAGCCGTGAACATATTATAAATATGAATATTGGTTTAATATTTAAATGAGATTATTTAAAAATAAAACCATTGATCAAAATTTATAAAAAAAAAGATAAACAAGAAAAAAGAATATTGGAGGAATGTATTAATAAAAATTATTGTTGTAGTTAAAAATCTTGCAAAAAATAATTTGACATTTCGTGGTACAAAAGAGAAGATTTATCAAGATAACAATGGAATTTTTTTAAGTTTAATTGAAACAATTGCAAAATTTGATCCTATAATGCAAAAACACCTTGAACGTATTCAAAATGGTGAAATTTATAATCATTATCTCGCCCATAATATACAAAATGGGTTAATAAATATAGTATTAGAAATACAAAGTATTATAATTAAAAAATAAAAGAAACAAAATACCTTTTAATTATACTTAGTGTACTCCGGATATAAGGCATCAAGAATAAATGTCTTTTTTATTAAGATGTGTAGATATTTCAACAAGTCCAATCAAAATAAAAGAATATTTTATAGAATTTTTAAAAGTGGATGATATATCAAAGAAAGATCTTTTTGATACGTGTACTAGTATAATAAAAAAAATTTGAACTTAATATAAATGACATAGGAGAATAAGGATATGATAATGGATCTAATATGAAAGGTAAATAAGACATACAAAAGAGATTGTTAGATATAAATTTTAGAGCTTTTTATACATCATGTGGTGATCATAGTCTTAATTTAGTACTTTATGATATGACTAATTCTTGTCCTAGTGAAATAACATTTTTTGGTGTGACACAACGTATATGCTCATTATTTTCTTCTTCCACAAAAAGATAAAAAATTTTGCAAAATCATATTTCTAGTAACTCTTAAACCATTGTCACAAACACGTTGGGAAAGTCGTCTTGAAAGTGTTAAAATAATAAAATATCAAACTCCGCAAATAAGAGAAGTATTATATCAACTTGCAAAAACTAGTGATGATCCTAAAACAAAAAGTGAAATAATTTCTTCAGTAACATATGAGATTGAAATTTTGAATTTTTATTAGGAATGGTTATTTGGCATAATATATTGTTTGCAATTAATACTATTAATAAATTTTTACAATATAAAGATATGAACATTGCTATTTCATTAGATCAATTGAAAGATCTTGTTTCTTTTTTTAATGACTATAGAGAAAATGAGTTCACATCTATTGTGATTGCCAAAGAGATTGCAAATGAAATGAATGTAGAAGCAAAATTTCTTGAAAAACATGTAATTAGAAGAAACAAATAATTTGAAGAAATGAAACTAATGCAATGAGACTTTCAACTAAACAATTTTTTAAAATTAATTATTTCAATTATATTGTTGAACATGTCATTTTTTCAGTTCAAAGTAAGTTTGAACAGTTTAAGATATATGACGATAATTTTAGTTTTTTATATGATATAGAAAAATTAAAATTACTTAGTGATGATTTTTTAAAAGAAAAATATTTGAATCTTGAAAACTTTTTAAAACATGACATATTATCTAATATTGATGATTTCAATTATTTTCAGAATTAAAAGTTTTAAAAGAAATAATAGATCCAAAATTAAAAATAGCACTTTGATACTAAACCTTACCAAAAAAAAATCTCAATACATTAAATAGCTGATAGAATACTATTGATAATACCTGTTAATATATCTTCAGTAAAAAAAATTTGAAAAATGAAATTAATAAAATCTTATTTATGCTCAGCAATATCTCCAGAAAAATTAAATAATTTAACAATTTTATTAAATAAAAAAATTATTATCAAAGCTTAATATAAAAATTTAATTAGTAACTTTGCATCTCAATTAGTTAGAAAACTAAATTTTATATTAAAAAACTATTTAAAAAAAATATTAAGGTCTCAAATATTTTCTGCCTAGAGCCTCAAAAATGGATGAGACGACCCTGACAATGAAAATACATTTTGAATGGAAACAAATGTTAGCATCTAGTGCAGTAGCCTTATGTTGCTTAATGAGGGTGTTTCTTCTCTGTTTTATCCTTTTTGAATAAATAGGAAGGTCAATAAGATACATTAAGAATGTTTCTTCATAAATCAAATAAAAAAGAAATATATTTTGAGAGCACATGTAAAAGTGTGCATTCACAGATACCTTAAGTGGGATTGACAAGTCGGCTGTCCGCATTATTGCTTCAGCAATACCATATGCATACCATGGCTGCATATTTGACAGAAACAAAAGGAAATAATAAGAAAAAGTTATCATATTGGATGTAAGATAGTTAAAAATAAACCATATTATCAATCAAATGAAATACAAATCCCAATAACAAAGCACCTCACGATTATAACTAAAAAAGGATCCTTTACCAACTTTTAGCAAACTATCGCAAGATTTAAAAGTTTGGTACCAATACTAATCTCAGTAATAGGCCAAGAAGGCAACGCAGCATTGCAAATCCATATCAAAACACACAGCATGTCACCACAGATCTGACTTTGCAAACCTAATGCATTTACTTTTTTGAATGAATACCCTTTTTCTCTTCAGAGGCAACATGTGCATGTAATGTCTCTTCAGTTTACTTGTGTGTACTGTTTCAACCTTCAATCACAAGAAACTCAAGTAAAGTAGTTTGTATCTTCTTTCCTGCCAAGTTAGAGATCTATCCAACTAGGTAAGATCCCAACTGAAATTTAAACAGAATAATATTACTTCTTCATGCTTTGGTATTTTCATCAGTCATTAAACCTCTTTTAGGATTCGGACAGTTACAAGTTTATGAAATCAATCTCTCTGGTACCAGATAGATGCAGGCATCATCTTTATGACCAATACAAGATTGGCTTTAGGTGAGGGATGAGATAGGTATATTTCACCAATGTTGACTTGATTTCACCATAGACACTTTATCAGAACAGTAAGCTTCATCCTTGTGGGGTGACCACTACCCGAAATTAGTTCACAATCTACATTCACAATCTACAGATATTTGTATAACTGCAGTCAGAATTTTCATTCAGAGAACTCTAAAAAAAACAGTAGAACATTCATGAGCATAATTTGATTCCCAGAAATCAATAACAGTATTCAAGATTCAAACATGTAGATATATGAACCTGATGCACATCAAAAACTTTTTGCCAAAACACAAGATTACCTTGAACAGCTCCACAGGAGTAAACCATGAAATATCATGTTCTTTGTAAAGGTTGCTGAGATGTTTCATATAAGCAACCCTACCTATAGGAAAAATATGTTCATAGTAACAGATAATTGGAAAAATAGAAGTGCATAGTGTAACAATTATGAACTACGTCTGCTTTTGGTCTAAAAAAATTGAAAGTCAAAGCATGGGCACTTGAAACTCTAACAGCAAACTAGGAAATCAAATGAACATAAAATAAAAATTAGGTAACCTTGAATATATTATACTTTACTTAAAGAACACAAATAAATATAAAGTATAAATGCATGGTTTAAAATTTCATACTGTGTTGGGTGAAACAGGAGGAATTTGCCTTAACCTCAAAGAAAACATGTACAGGGTTTATATAGCCAGCATAACCCTAAGATCATAAGAGAAAAAGACCTATCTACCCCTGCTTCTCACAACACTCCCCCTCAAGTTGAACATATATATCAAACATGTTCAACTTGCTAAGAACAGAATTAAACATAGCTTGGGGTATAGCCTTCGTAAACATATCAGCAAGTTGGTCCTCAGATTTGACATAAGGCAAACATAGCTCTCCGGAATCAAGTCTCTCCCGAATAAAGTGGCGATCAATCTCGATGTGTTTAGTCCGGTCATGTTGTACTGGATTATTTGCAATATTGATTGCAGCCTTGTTGTCACAATATAGCTTGAGGGGTAATTCTGCTTTTAATCCCATGTCTTCCAACAAAAAACACAACCACAACATTTCTGCAAGACCATGTGCCATGGCTCGATATTCTGCTTCAGCACTGGACCGTGCACAAACATTTTGTTTCTTACTTCTCCAAGTTACCAGGTTTCCTCCCAAAAAAGTGCAATAGCCAGAAGTGGACCTTCTATCATCTCGAGAACCAGCCCAATCTGCATCAGAATAACATTCCACTTTCAGATTACCACCTCCTTTGAACAGCAAGCCTTTTCCGGGACATGACTTCAAGTACCTTAAAATCCTGTCAACAGCCTTCATATGGACAGTTTTAGGAGCATGCATGTACTGGCTCACCACACTAACAGCATAGGTGATGTCAGGCCTAGTCATAGACAAATATAGTAATTTTCCAACCAACCTTTGATACGTTCCCTTTTCCAGACTTGTAAGATCTTCCCCATTAGAACTAGTAAGATCATGATTTACTTCTATAGGAGTAGATGCTGGTCGACAACCCAACTTCCCTGTCTCCTTGAGTAAATCCAACACATACTTTCTCTGACACATATAAATTCCTTCTTGAGACCGAGCAACTTCAATACCAAGGAAGTACCTCAATAGTCCAAGATCTTTAATTTCAAATTCTGATGTTAACTTGGACTTAAGAGCCTGGATTTCAGCTTCGTCATCACCTGTAACTATCATGTCATCAACATAAACCAAGAGAATGGTAGTTCTGCCCTCTTTCTTTTTAACAAAAAGTGTATGATCAGCATTTCCTTGTTTAAAGCCAAACAATATCATGGCTTTGCAAAACCTATCAAACCATGCTCTGGGAGATTGTTTAAGTCCATACAAAGCTTTTCTTAGCCTGCAAACTTTTCCTTTTGTTTCGATTCCAGGAGGTGGTAACATGTAGACTTCTTCATGAAGGTCACCATTCAAAAAAGCATTTTTAACATCTAGCTGAAATAGAGGCCAATCATATTGAGCAGCAAGAGAAAGAATTACTCTGACCGAATTCAGTTTTGCAACTGGAGCAAAAGTCTCCAAGTAATCCACCCCATATGTTTGAGTGAATCCCTTGGCAACAAGTCTGGCTTTATATCTGACCACTTCACCCTCTGAATTATACTTGATAGCATAGACCCATTTAGAACCAACCAAGTTCTTCCCCTTTGGAGGATCAACTAATTCCCAAGTACCATTCCTGTTAAGAGCCTCTATCTCTTCATTCATTGCTTCCAGCCACCTAGCATCCTTTACAGCTTCATAATAAGAAGAAGGTATAGCATGGTTTGATAACTGTGAAACAAAGGCATGATATGAAGAAGACAAACGAGAGTAAGAAACGTGATTGGAGATAGGATGTTGAGTACATGACCTGACCCCCTTCCTAACAGCAACAGGAAGGTTCAGCTCATTCATATTTAATGACTGCTCCAAGGAATCAGGAGCCAGAGCATCTGATTCGGCTAGCCGGTCAGTAGTAGGTCCTTGCTTGTGTCTTCGTCGCTTGTAAGTGATAATTTCTTGTGAAGACTGCGAGCCCAGTGATGTATTTTCCATGGCATCCAGTGGAATAGGAGATGGGACCACTTGAGGTACACAAGGAGAGATGGGACCACTTGAGGTACACAAGGAGACACAGAAGAGGTAATATTCTCCCCCTGAGGATGAGGCTGAAGAGAATAATAAGACTCGGACTCAAAAAAGGTAACATCCTTCAAGACATATCTCGTCCTAGTAATAGGATCAAAGCACTTGTAGCCTTTCTGGCAAGTGGAATATCCTAGAAAAACTCCCCGTATAGAACGAGGATCAAGTTTGGAGGACTTGGGACCAAGAACATGAATAAAGCAGAGAGAGCCAAAAACCCGAGGTGTAAGGGAGAACAACGTGGTGCCAGGACGAAGAATAGTGAGAGGGCACCGATACCCGAGACCTTTGGATGACAATCTATTGATGATATAGGCAGCGGCAAGGACAGCATCAGCCCAGAAATATTTGGGTAAGTGGCGTTGAAATAATAGTGCACGGCTGTTTCAAGGATATGACGATTCTTTCTTTCAGCCACTCCATTCTGTTGTGGTGTGTAGGGACAGGATGACTCATGAAGAATTCCTGAATCCTCAAGGAAAGTATTTAGAGACTGAGCAAAGTACTCACGGGCATTATCAGAACGTAAAGTCTTTACTCTTGTATGAAATTGAGTTTCTACCATTCGACAAAAAGTTTGAATGAGTCGAGGAACTTCTTCCCTGCTTTTCATCAAATAAAGTCATGTACAGTGGGTGTAATCATCAATAAAAGAGAGAAAATATCGATAGTCATCCAAAGAAGTCACAGGAGAGGGCCCCCACACATCAGAATGAACAAGATCAAATGGAGAAGAACTTTTCTTTATGGACTCAGAAAATTGAGTTCTACAATGTTTTGATAACTGACAGACTTCACATGAAGTGACTCAAAAGAAACTGAAGAGAAAAGACTAGGAAATAAGACTTTCAAAGACCTGAAAAGATAAATGTCCCAACCGGGAATGCCATAAGAGGATTTCTTGATGTTTATTCTCCAAACACTGTGCTGTAGATTTCAGAGCAGATGTCGTTCCAAGCTGATAGTAATAAAGACCTCCTACTTCACGGCCAGTCCCAATCGTTTGCTTGGTCTCGAGATCCTGGAAGACACAATGATCAGAAAAAAAGGTTACTGAGCAATGAAGTTGTTTTGTAATGCTGCTAACAGAAAGTAAATTAAGAGAAATAGAAGGGACATGAAGAGCAGAGGATAGGATAAAATGATCTGCCAGTTGTATGGAACCTTTGCCAGCAACAGTGGCTTTGGTTCCATTTGCAATGGTCACTTTATCTTGCCCAGAGGACAAAGAGTAGGAAATGAAGGAGTTAGCAATGTTTGTCATATGATCTGTAGCTCCTGAGTCAATGACCCAGGGGCTATAAGAGCTTGAACCAGCAACACTCAATCCCAAGCCACGGATACCTGTGTGCGCTTGAGATGGAGTGGTAGAGGCAGAAGATGAAGCCTGAAGCCGCGAGAGAAGGTGCTGAAGGTTGGCAATGTCAGTAGAGGACAACCCAACAGGAGAAGACACAGAGGAACCAGCAGTCTCCTCCTCCACTAATTTCTTGACAGCAACATTCCCACGACTAGGGGCCTTCTTGTCACCGTGTTTGAATTTGTCAGGTTTCTTCTCTGGATATTTCTCCCAACAAAAATCTGAATCATGATTAGTCCTCTTGCAGTGCCGACAAAATTTATCACCTTTTCCTTTAGTTCCCCCAGGCTTGGACTTGTTTGCAGAACTGACAAGAGCAGAAGTCTCCCCAATTGGAGTGCTGGTAGCAGAAATACCCTTGTTGCTCATGGTCCTTTTCCTGCCCTCCTCACTGAGAACTTTGTAGTAAACTTGTTCTAGAGAGGGAGTAGGATCAAGACTAAGAATTTGTCCTTTTAAACTCTCAAACTCTGCATTAAGCCCATCTAGAAATTTAATAATTCTGTCCTTCTCCAGAAGCTTTAGATATCTCTGGTGATCATCAGTGGAAATCCAATCCTCCATCCTGTAATAGTCAAACTCATCCCACAACCCCTTCAGAGCAGCAAAATAATTGGTGACAGACATAGAGCCTTGATCAAGTTTAAAGATTTGACTACTTAGCTGATAAGTACGCAGCATGTCATGCTTGCGTCCGTACATTTGCTCCAGTGTCTTCCACATGTCAAAAGCTGTTTTGTTATGAAGAATGACCTGTTTGATGCCAGAACTGACAGAATTGAGTATCCAAGTCATCAACTGAATATTGTCACGCCTCCAAATACGAAAGTTTGGGTCTTTTTCATCTGGTTTCACTTTAGTACCATGAAGGACATCAAGTTTATCATGGCCTTCAACATAAAGTTCAACAGCAACTGCCCAAGATGCATAGTTTGTCTCTGTCAACTTCTCTGAGGTTATCTGAAGACCGGATCCTCCATTTCCTGGCATTGTGAAAAAAGGTTGTACCTGTCCAGAAGAAGTCATAGGATCTGCAGAAATACCAGAAGTTTCTCCAGAGGTGTCCGCCATAAAATAAAGTTGTGGCTACAAAGTTCCAAGCAGAGAAGATTCGGGTCGACGCAGGAATAACCGAGTGGACACACTTCTTTGAAGTGCCGCTTCTGGTGTCCAAGAGTCTGCCCGCTCGAGAAGATCAGACCATAAAAACACGAGATCGCGCAATCGGGCAGAAGCAAGAGGATTTCTTGATTCAGCGTACGCGGATGGCCGCAACGAGGCAGCGTTGGCAGCGGCAGCAGACCAGACGACAGGCTCCTCTCCGGCGACAGCGAGCCTCCCCAAGAGGAACTGCACCGAGCTCTTGCCTCTCCCACGATCTCAATTCGTCCCTGTTTGAGAAACAACAGTGGGCGAGTCGCGAGGTGGGAGAAGATCAGGTGCTCGACGCGTCGCGATATGGAAAGGGCAAACGGCGAGCTCCTGAGGGACGGCGAGCTCACAAGAAACTACAACGGCGACCACCCTTCTGCTCCTTCTCACGCGGGGCTAGCTTACAGTCAGACGGAGGGCGCAGCACGCGGGGAAGCAAGCTGAGGAAGACGATGAAGAGGCGTCGAGAAATCCCTCGAGACTTCCCGATCCGTGAAGAGGAGAAAGAAGGCGTGAAGATCTCGACAGGAGGAGAGATGGAAGAGCCGACTTCGGTCCTGTGGCTGTTCGTCGGCCGTCGAAGCAATTGGGAAGAGGCGTCGAGAAGAGAAGAGGCGCGGCGATGGAAAAAAAGAAGAAGAAAAATTAGGGTTATAGATAAGGCTCTGATACCATGTTAAAATTATCTTAACATCAAAGAAAATATGTACAAGGTTTATATAGCCAGCATAACCCTAAGATCATAAGAGAAAAAGACATGTCTACCCCTGCTTCTCACAACAGATACATTGTTTAAATTATGGAACATTTGGCTTTGGCTTTGTATCCAACCATAAGTTATATAGGTAGAAAAGGTACAAACTTATGAATTGCTCCAATGACAAGGCAAGTTAACGAAGAAAAGTCAATGCTAGAGGAGCAATCTATGAACAATAATAATCTTACTTTAAATGGATTTTCAAAACCACAAAAAGCACTTCTTAGGAGAAACAAACAAGCCCAACTGTAGCAAGGAGTAGTTTACTGAAGAGTGAATAAATATAACATCTGATGGATGAACAAAATATAAATCTCACTTTATGTTGATGATGTAACCTAGCTGGCAGATAAGAGAAGCAGTCGATGATGATCTTTGATGACATTGGTTCCAATGGCAGGAAAGTAAGTTGCTAATCTGTGATTAAAGTTACTATCAACCTCATTCATGATGAGGTACACTGTGCAATAATAGGAAGTGGAGGGATAAACTTACAAATATAGTGGCAAAAAATAGGTTTTTAATTCAAAATGTAACTAAAGGAAAACATGATTACTACTAGTATGAGACTGAATTACCTAATGATTTTCCATCGTTACCAATAGAAATATGTGATATCTCCCTATCATATTTATTTCCCAGGTATTCAAACACAAAGGCATATAGGAAAGAAAAATCGGGGAAGATATCTTTTTCCCTTGTTTTGAGAAAAAATCATTTGGGTTTGGACAAAAATCAAAATACAATCAAGGAAAGAAACAAGCAAAATGAGGATGATGCACTTTTGAACAATAAAATTAAACTAGTTAGAGATGTTCAGCACTTGATTCAGACAATGCTTATCAACATAACAAACCATCCTTAGGCAACACGAATTGAAAACGCCTCAAATATCCCGTGGATGATATTTGGTGCCAAGCCCTTGTAATTAGGAATCCGTACCTTCAAGCTGATTGAACCGAATGCTTTTATCGAGCTGCCCGACTGATCCCGACAATTTGGAGAAGTAGCCATATTTCGGATCGTACAATGCAGACCGAATGAAGTCACGGACCTGCGGGAGGACGTAAAAGACCAGCGAAAAAGAGAATCGAAGAAGGAAGCAAAGAAGCACTCACAAGAACGGGCTTATCGCCAACGATACTGGTGGAGAAGAAGGACTCCGATCTCCAGAGAAACTGCCTCTTGACAACAACTGCGAGTAATGAAGGACTAGTGGTGTTAGGATCTAGAAAGAGATGCGAGGAGGTAGATGCAGAGGCGATACTTTCGGCCGCTCGTAGCTTGGAGAATGCCATCGCCCGTGCGAGCGGAACGGCGAAGCGAAGGTGGCAGCGTCGAAGATCCGAAGAAGGTTCAGTCGAGGGTTTTTCGGGCTATTGAATAAAATCCATCGGCGGGGTGAGGACGTGGGCCGAGATCAGGAAAAGCCTTTTTAACAGATTGGGTTTAGCAAGGCCCATAATTGAACTCGAAAGTCATCTCTTCTACTGTTCTAACAGTCTTACGATCATCTATGAAAAAATAAATTAAAAAATTATAATTAACCACGACAGAGAAGAATATTACTCGACTTTGTCCTTTATCCTTTTCTACAAGTCTACTTCACCGTAACCAATTAACTATACCCCAAAGACGATTTAAAAGTCATCTCTGTCTTGGAAACCCAAGTCATCGACTAGAAATTAACCACAAATTCACTAATAGAACAAAAATAATAATCAATTGAAAAAACCATCGACTAAAAACTTTTTTACTTTTTATCAATTAACTCTCAAGTCGATTGAATTTTCTAATCGGCTACTAAGACTCACCTCCAGTTGACTGAACATTCTTTCTTCACTCAATTTATTTCTCTATAAGCCCACATAAAGTATCATAATCGAGCTTAGGATCTTTTGTTCCTCATTGAATTCGTCACTATGGTATCACTTTAAAGATAAAATCTCATGATACATTTCACTTATAATCTTTTATAGTTTTCTCGCCTCTAGTTCTTCGACTTCATCAATTCTCTTCAGTTTTTCAAATTCACTTATCGTCAAGCCTTTAATCCCTAAGACGCCCTAGAATTTACCTTACGTCAAACCCTCTGAACCTCTAAACTTGCTCTACTTGTCTAACGAGTTCACCTTGTTATAGGTTGTTAACTCATTGAGTCAACAACTACTCACATTTCTTATCATAGAGTCCACCTCGATGAAACAACTGATCGCTATAATTTAAAAAGGGAGTGAGTGTGAACGACACTGCAAGCCATGAACATGAAGCAACAAGGCTGACCTTTGTCACTCAAGTATGATCCATATGTATGAATGTTGAGCACAATCAAACACGGACTTTCACTATCTGAAGAATCTGAGCTTTCAAAGAATGCGACGTTGATTTCAGCAGATGTTTCTTTTGCCATTCGAAGGTACACAGTCTTCAAAGGCTAAAATGGATATCCAATTTCAGATGCCACTACTGAACGAACTTAAGATTACAATGTTGCAGCTTGTTGGCACCTGAGTTTTATTTCTAAACTATACAACACAACATCCTGGCCTAAAATCATCTTGATGATATGGACGAGTGCTGGATCAATCATTCAGTGTTGCTTTCTTCGGTTCTTAAATAGAAAGCAAGTCCATCAGAGCAAGGATGAATAGCAGCGTTATCTGGCAAAGTACAGGTACAATGTTTTTGATACAGAAAGCTTGTTACTGCAAACATACCAAAAAGATATTGTCAAAATTTTACACCTCATGTAGCCACAAAAAAAAATTGATGCATAAGCAAGATAACCTTTTAAAATAAAAAAATAAAAATAAAACAATGATAGTTTCCACCGTCGATTGACCTTAAAGGTGCAAATGACATTAGTTTATGCACAAAAAGGTCGTTAAATTTTATTTGTAATTTGTACAAAGTAAATCACTTTGTGAAAAAATAATAAATCAATACGAGCACTGCAATTTAATTGAAGATAGCTCTACCAGTGCACAAAACCAATTATGCAATAAGATCACTAGATCCATAAGATTCTACAATAACAACACTTTCATCTAGTCACGGAAGTATTTCAGTGTGACAACCTCCTATAATAATCTACATAAAATTGTATAATAGTAAACTAAAATTAGCTAAATCATATAAATCCCACTGTTCCACCTATAACACAAAAATAAATTCATCTAAATTATCCTAACGATTTGTCATGCAATAAATATTATTTAAATGAATGCATAAGAATTAGCAAAAGACACTAGTAGTAGTTACAAAGTGTTTTTGTGCAAAGACAGAATTTAAGACATTACAGGTAATTGAGTTGCATAGTGAATAAAGAGTAGCATCAATCTACAGGTACTGAGTCACATATAGAATCAAGAGTAGCATCAAATCCATGACCTATTAGAGTTACAGTAGACAATTTTTGTACGTCTATGTAGTAAATTTCTTGACTACTATGAGAATATTCAACAAATCAGGGATTGGGAAATTATCCGAAGTTGCATCATTTTCAAAGTGTTAATAACTCAAGTTTTGGTTAGCAATAACCATTGTGGAGATCAAGTTTTGATTAATACACTGAAGTATTTACTGAAGGCAGAGAAGACAATTAGTACAGCAATAAATGGAAAGACAATAATTCACTATTTCTAGATGAGTTCATGCTTAGATGAAAAATGAGCTTTGACATCCTTTTGCAAGAAGGTTTTATTCAGGATAATGCATTACTGGAGCAACACATGAAGATGGGTTCTCAGCACGAGCTACTATTATCATTATAAGAAAGTCAAGGGTTTAGCCAATTAGCGTTACAGTGGAACCAGCAATTGTGGAAAGTGCTCAGCAATGAAGAAAGGTTTTTCCAAGTAAAAAAATCAATAATTTCTAAATGAAAGAAACATAAGCGCCCTTTAATGATTTGATTAAGGTATGCTGGATAAAAGTGTTTTTCTACAAGAGACAAGAAGAACGAGAGAAGAAAGCATAACAAAGATGAGTGTGCTAATCATCTTCAGTGTGGATTATCTGTCAGTGTTACATCATCATTTGTCCTGAAGCACATATTAGTAACTATTTTTTGGGAAAGATTATCTCTGCATAAGAGAAACACAAAAGTAAATGAAGAATTGAAGCTATGTTGGAAATATAGGGTCAAACCAAAGGGCACAAACATCTCTATAACAAGATGGGAAAACAGAAGCAAAGATAGGCAAAAGTGTCAGATAAGGAGAGATTGAACCATGAAATGAAACATAATCACCATGACTAAACAAAATGATAGAGAAAACTGTGAAGAAACCCATCTACAATAACAGTCCACTGATAAGTTTGCCGCTCAGTGATTACAGCCTTTGTTCTAAACCACAACATGTAGATTTAAACTGAAAGAATTCTTGTAAAGTATTAAAACCAAAGAAGTCCAACATTCCCAATATCTGTTCACAAGATTCAACATCGATTGACACCAGGATGCTTTACCAACAAAGCATGATGAAGACAATAAGTCTTGGATCAGAGAAGGCCCCAACTAGAATAAGAGGCAGATAGCTAATACCACTGATTGAAGACACAAAATAGAGACAGATAGTTAACACCATGATTGAAGACTAATTATTTGTCACGTTGAACTTTTCAATGAACGAAAATGTATACCAGAGGACAAAAGTGAAGGAGCAGAATAAACCTTAGAAACAAGCCTCATGGAACGCCTAGGCAGAACAATAGCACCAGACAACATTTTCTTTGCTGAACTTCTGCTGTTTCTCAATTTCGTGACTGTCTCCTCACTCATGATTTCACTACAAACATGGTGCCTCTTAACATGGGGCTCCTTGGGATTCTCTAAGTTGTTAGATCTCTTAGTGTTGGCTGAGGTTGATAGGATTCTAGAGCATCTGCATGTTAAACCTCATTTTAATTGACTAGATGTTATGTGGAATATATATACAAATTGAGCTTTAATGAAGCAGAAGTTACTCTGAAGCATCCTTTTCCCCCATTGGTGTGCTATGACCCTGCTTCAAGAGGCACAGTTTAGCTAACAGACATGGAAACAGCCACTATCTTCTTCTGTGTACAAAATATAAAATATAGCAGCATGTTTTGCAATTCACTCCAGTATTAATGTTATACAATGAAGAATTCTTTTTACAGTTGTACTGGCTAGCAAGAGTGCATCATAATCCTTAGTACCATTATCCAAAATGAATTTGCAGATACTTTTAGATTTTTTTATGAAAAGCTAATCTAGGACGATTACTCATAATACTCCATTAAATTCTAAAGCTTTTATGTGATATGGATTTACAGATTTCTTCTGAAATCCTATAAACCTAACCGTATAAAAAGTAGTATATTTATTGTAAGAAAATATCAATTACCGATTCATCTTGAGACATAGATATTGGTTCCTCAGGAACCAAAGTTTCACAATTACTACATGATTGCTGACAGAAAGGAAGATCTGCTGTCCCCACTTCTGATTGTGCATCAGCCATTGGACTCTCTAGTATCATATGTCCACTATGTTGACAAGAATTTGACAACCTCCCATTAGAAGTTGCATTGTCTGGCTGCTCATTTATAAAACCTGTAAAGGACTCACATGCTCCCCCATGATTTTTTTGATGGACATAGTCAAGTGTGTCTATATTATCTGGTATTTCTTTCCTTGTTGTAAGGTTATCTTTGTCAGCAACATCAGATACTGTATTATATAGAGTTTCAACTTCGACGCCAACAAAGTTAACAGGTGCAGTTTCAGGAGTACAGTTGCCAACCGTAACAGGATTATCGACCCCATTGTCCATGTTAGAAACTGATTGAAGAGGTGTGACAGGTAGTGATGCATTGCTCCTGACCATTGCAAGTGAAACAATAGCAGATTCTTGCCCTTCAAGGGGGCATGATGCAATGTGGGATGCCAAGTGGTTTTGAACCGGGTATGCTGCACAGGAAGATGAAACTACCTGATTTTCCTCCAAAAATCCCAACAAACCAGCAGGGACAGTGCCTGATACTAAAACAGAAGATCCAGATGTCACCACAGTTGTATCTGGTGGATAAACCTCAGAATTGCAGTTCTCGCTGACAACAGAACTCAACGATGAATTTGTACAACCAGTGTTCTTCTCAACTTCAACGCCATTAAGGTTCATCCCAGTGTCAACTGATGGTGTAATTTCCATATGTTCATCAACTTCTGGTGAATTACTGATATATTCAGGAGGAGCCATTGACTCATGATATTTTGTATTCTGATGAACACAGACATTTTCTTTTAAGCTATTGATCAATTCCAGAGGGCTAGAATTCAAGTCAACAAATAAATCTATTCCACCTTCTGACATCACAAAAAATTGGAATGGAGGGCTTCTAGTAGAAATTTCATTGCCAGAAACAAGTCCACTTTCCATTGAGTACTCATGAGGTCTACTATGTCCACATGGAACAGCACCATGAATATACTTCTGCTCTGCATTACCAGGAAACAACTACGTGTTAGATTCATTTCTAACACCACATCCTTGCACCTCAATCAAGAAGTTGGTTCATTCTAATTTCTTGGGTTTCAGCAACCATATGAGATCTCATTCCCATGTTACACTATTGGGAAGTAGAACAACAAAAAACTTCCATACCTTTACTATTGGCAGGCCATAATGGGCACAAAACTTTTGTTACAGATTCTGGCTGCATGAAAACAGAACCCTTCATGTAAACTGAACACAGATAATGTCCTAAATGAATCACACAAGAAAAGGTCACATGGAAAGTATAACAATAAGATAGCTAATATGTACCTTCTCATTCATAATGCTGCCTGTGGGACCAGTAATTTCTTTCTTACTACCAAGCTGACAGAATAGTCGCCTGTCACCTGGAATTTCAATAACATCAATAGACCACGGATGCAACCAACCTTAGAACAATTATATCTTCCACATACTCCAAGTATGGTAATATTGATAAATAATGATACCTATTCACCGTATACTTCAAAGCTTGTTGGTTTTACCTGTGGTTAATTCATCAGGGCAATGGATTGTTTTCTTAATGATTGGTTCAGATGCAAATAGCCTCATAGAAGATCCATCCATGAAATTAACCGATTTCTCCAGTGAAGCTGCCAAAACAGCATTTCTTTTCTGCAAAAAGAAAAAGTTATAACAGCTATTGTACCACCTTCAATTTACAAATAGACTGCAACCAAGTTGAGAAATTATGGATAAATGTACTTCACTCTCTCGGATTCTACCTGAAAGTGTGAAACCAAAGATTTGGCCAATATAGCATGACTCTTATTTGCAGGAAGATCATGTTGTTTACACAATTGTTGAAGCTCCTTTCGTGACATTTTGAGATAGAAGTCTAAATTCTCTTGGAAACCCATGATCTCAAAGATTACAATTCAAAAGTCTCCAATAATCCTGTGTTTTTTTAATGTCAAACAGAAATAAAACAACAAAATCACATTGTGTTTAGGAAAAAAGGCATACACAAAAAATAAAGCAAATAAGTTGATAAATGTTTCCATAATCACACTGAGGAAAAAAGCAGAAGCACAAGAAATGACGTTCTGCTATCAGGCATGAGAAAATAACGTCAATATACGACCAAAAAGTAACATAAATGAGCACAAATATCACAGGATAAAAGTTACTCATCAATGTTCAAATGCATATTATCACACTCTTCATACCCTAATTCACATCTTTGATTGGCAAATTACATTGTTAGTTCTTTGTGTTAGGATATGTATATCTCATATATATGCTAGCAGAGGTATACATCACTATCATAATGTATACTAAGATAATTGTAATACTTTCAAACAAGAATTATAACACTAAGCACACATGCATAAAATATCTAAGAATGATAAGCAAAATAGATTATAATATCTACATAGGGAGAATTCAAGATAACTAAAAAATGCAAAAGGAACAAAAATAAGTCAAATAAGGTGTTCCTGTCTCGTTAGGATCTCAACAAAAGCTTAATGATTGCAATCTCACTAAGAGTGAGTTACCGAAAGGCCTAATGTCTCAATTAGACTACTTACAATGTACTCAACTTACCTTTAAACCAAATAATCATTGATAATGGTTTAAATCTTAATTCCCAGAGATATACTTATAATTCAAACTCTCTATAACCAAAAGAACATCCTCATCATCATATCCACATGGTCACTTGCGATTTTCCTCAACGAAGCTTTGATAATCAAAGCTCTATTACCACACTAAGGTCCATGTCAATGTCCCAATCACATATTAGATCACATCATCTCAATGCTTAGAACTCGTCACAATCTTCAATTGCAAAAACATCATATACATATTCATTATTATCCCTCCAGCTATAGCATACTTTAACCTTAGGAACATGCATAACCATCTCGAAGGCAACACATGCACTACATTGGTTGAACATCCCCTCACCTACATTACATGATTACAACCTATGTGGAACCAAGACACCACAATTAGAGGCACAATAACTCCTCTCTTTGATTGGAGCCCTCATCAACCAAGGCCTTGGATTGATCCAGAACTTAGCTGAACATATTCCTCCTGCATAAGGGTAGTGGATCCAATCTCAATTAAACAAAGGTCACTGTCCACAACATGAAAATCCTGCTCCAATCAAAAAGGGGGAGGGAATAAGGAAATCAAAGGTGGGAGATGGCTATAATTTGACATTATACCCAAATGCTGATCTTATATTCTACCTGTCTGCTTGATATAGAATACTCACTGCCTAAATTAGATGATATCGTGGAGCTTCAACGACCCCACAAAAACCTCTGTAATTACCGAACAAGAGGATGAGACCAGATTCTCAAACAAAGGACAAAAATGCATTAGGAGTATTTCTCAACTTACCAAACTATTGCTCAGTGAGGGGGTGTTGAAACATGAAAGGCTACTGTTTGACTAGGACCGTAAACGAATCAAGCTGAGCCAAACTTTGTGGTATTCAAGCTTATTTGATAAGGTAACCAAACCAAATCAAGCCGAACCTAAAATGAACCAAGCCGTTGAAATGGTTGTTCAAGCTTGGCTTGATTTTTTTTTAATGAGCTAGAACTTGGTTTAAGCTTGACTTGAGCTTGATTTGTTTAGATGTTATCGAGCTCTCAATTCAAACTTATTTGATTGTTTGAAACTTTTATATTTTTAAACTTTTTTGATTGGTTATTGAGATTGATAACACAAGTTTGTTTGTTCATTTTGAAAGTTTTTTTTATCTATTTACCATGTTGAAAAAAAAGTTTATGATGAACATAATTCACAAACTTTGTTCATGAACAGTTCAAAATCTCTATTCACGAACATTAACGAGTTGAACAAATATGTGTTCAAGTTTGTTCATTTAGTTTAACGAGTTGTTCAAACTTGTTCATTTAATTGACTTTGTGTGCATTGAACAAACTTAAAAAGCTCTTACCCAACTGAATACTAAATTTACTTATGAGCGTTTGGTTCCTTTAGCCCTATGTTTGAGCGCATAGGTATTCTCACACTGTAGTCTCTTGCTCACTCTCAGTTGACAGAAACGAAGCTGCAGCCTCGTCCCTGGACGAAGAACAGAAGAGAAACTGGGCAAGAGGTGTTCGGCTGGAAGGGCGGAGGCGATGCTACTCGAGGATAGGGAAGAAGAGGATATCGGCGTCGCTGCTCCCCGGCCAGAGAGGGGGAAGCGGAAGGTGGCATCAGCAAAGAGCGGTTTCTGCTTGGGAGAAAAGCGGTCGACGTCTGCTCGGCCAGAGGGGTGAATAATCGCCGTTCTCTCGACCGCCCGGAGAAGAAGCGAGACTGAAGGATCTGCTCGGGAAGTCTGGCCATAATCGACGCACAGGCCGCTTATCGAGGATCACAAGGGCAGCAACAAAGCAAAACATAGAGAAAACTACCACGAATCAAACCTAAGCCACCTCAGAGCTGCTCATCTCAATCGACCCGAAGCAATCAACAAACCCGAACACACAAAGATCCCACAGAAAGAGGAACAACGCGAAGAGGAGAAGAAAGGCAACGAAGCTTTGAAGAACAGTACCTCGTCGACGCTATCAGCCACCGGAGCTCCGTTCCTCAGCTGATCGAGGGAAGGAGGAAGCGAACAGAGGACTGTGAAGCGAGATCGAGTGATTCGTTTCGTTTTCCTTTCCCCCAATTGGGGTTCGAGAGAATCCAAACCCGCAGAAAACCGATCGGATCTTGTTTAACGGGCAGGCCCATTTAAATTATTACAACGGCCCACCAAGGTAATTGACGGTCACGATTGTGATGCGACTTCAAGAAGCAGGAACGGTCGAGATCCAACGATCTATGCCCGCACGTTCCTTTACCTCAGGAGCAACTGCTCATTTCTTCCACTGGAATTTAATCCATAAAATTCGAATAGTTGTTCGATTTAGTAGACAAACACGAAGATCATCTGCTAGAGAAGATCACATTTACAAGATATCAATCATTGTAAGTGTTTAATTATTTTTATAAGATAATATATAAATATTTATTCATCTATGTAGATCTATCAACAATAGTATCAAAGCGTGATATGTATGTTGGATCATGTACATGTTGAATTTTTTATACAGTAGGAATTATCTTTGCAATCTTCTTTAGGATCATCGTGAGCGATCGAATTACGCATGTACAATGTTGTTTTAGAGTTTGGGCATGGTCATTTTCTACCCATCCTTCAATTAAGACCTACTGTACTAGTATTGCTTCGGATTGCATTTTGTGAGCGCATGTTCATTTTTTTGCTCAGGCTTCAAATTTAAGCTACCGTACTATATATAATTGATTAGAGTAGTTAAACAGATCAATCCATATTGGAACTGATCAATTCATCATAAATCTATCATATGATTGGACGGATCAATCCACCAATTTGACGATTTAGAAAATCTTCAATCCAATTTAAGATGAATTGTGGGTTAGATGGATACATATCAAAAATTTAAAAAATATTAAAAATTTTAAATTTTGATTGTATTTTAAATGAGTTAAATTGAAATTTTTAAATTTAGATTACGATTTAGACGGATTAAGCCCGTTAGTATATTAAATTTTCTATTTTAATTTTAAATTTAAAAAAAAATTAAATTTTCTCATTCTACATATCAACTCAAACCCATCATGAGTTTACCTATGCAGATCGTGAATTTAGACGAGTCGATTCACTTGAACCCATTTTAAAATAGATAGATAAAATTTTAATTCAATTCACTTAAATTATTTAACAAATGAATCAATTTGATGAGTCCAATCAAAATTGGTGCCTCTACCGTTCATATAATGTTACATCAATTCATTGGATGTTCGGTTCGTTTTCTTCGAATTGAGACGAGTTCTATGATTTATCAAATAAGATATATGAATTTATTTACCATGTACTGTTCGTGATTTTTTTAAAAAATTCATGATTTATGTGGGAAAATCATAAACAGTGAATTACTATCCTGCAAGAAGAAAATGCACCGTAACTCTCGCAAGATACTGTCCATCTGGGAAATATATATATAAACAGTATCCTTAAGAAAAAAAATAAAAACACTTACACAAGTCGAATGATTCCACTTAGTAGATGCACTCGAGATTCGACTGATTCTATAGGATTCTTTAGTGATTACGTGGATATCAGATAGAGGAGAATTAAAAAAAAAAAAAGGTAAATATAATTATCGGATAAATTTTGAAGATTTCTTCATGAACCTAAAACTCGACCTCCTGCTCCGATTTTGATAAGCTCCCTGCAGCATGTGCCGACCTCCTGCTGTGATCTCGGCAGACTCCCTGTAGCATATGTCGACCTCCTACTTTGGTCTCGGCAAGCTCCCTGCAGCATGTGTTGACCTCCTACTTCGGTCTTCATAGGCTCGCAGCAGTATGTGCCGACCTCCTGCTTCAGTCTCGGCCTGTTTTCGCACATCAGTGTTGGGCCGAAGTTGCAATGATCGATGGGCAACCGTAACACCTGATTCTTATCCGGAGACATGGTCATCCCGCCCAATCTGGAAAACCTAGAACTGTTTCTACCAAAGAAGTAGGAACGTATTCTTAAAACATACCAAAACTAACGGAATCTTCCTAAAAAATTAGAACGGACATCTCAGAATATTTTTTAAACGGATGCTAATATTTCGAGGATCAACTACTATAAAAAGGTAACTCATGCCCATGGGTACAAGTACACACACATCAACTCTAACTTCCCCAAGTCATTAAACTCCTTCCTCACGCTGAACCCTAACTTGAGCGTCGGAGTGGCTTGCCGGGACTCACTCCCGGCGCTATTCTAACCCTCTTTTTTTGAGTATTTTGCAGGTCACTTTTTCTCTCTCCGCCACTTCCTCTTAGGAGCATGCACGTCGACAATCCTTGAACAGGTGTCTGAACCATCCACAGTGTATTGGCCGGAACATCGACAATTCAACCGAACTTACAGTCGAGTGCTGTTGAGTATTTTGGCACTCAGGAACACAACTGCCGAGTGGTTTGGTATGGCTGTCAAGTCGTATCGAGTGGTTTTGACACGAGGATATCGAATGAGACTCAGAATGACGAAATCGAGTCAGACTTAGACTCGACTAATAACACTCGGGTTCTGACTTCAGAGTTGACTAAATCCCACTAGGAATCAACACGCATAACTCGAACTCGGAATGTCAAGAAGGGATTCAACAAGTCGAGTGCATACCTAACATGTCGAGTGATTGTTCGGAATAACAATTCAAACTCAAATTAAACAACTTGGACTCGACTAGCTTACAAAGTCATCGAGATATACCTACTTAGATTTGACTTCAACTTGAAGAGTTTGTTTTTTATCGGACTGGGAGAAACGAAGTGTAGTAGTACTCGGGGTGCTCGAGAGGAATCGGTCACACTCTAACCACTCGAGATATGGCTTCTAGAGTCGATGATTAATTGATCAATCAACTGAATTATCTATCATCAGTCGGCTAGAGCTCCTAAAATCGAGAAAATTTGTTTTTCTTGATTGCTTATGTTCTATGTGTTGGTTCTATTTGAACGAGCTAGTTTTGTTATTAGTTAGTCAATTTTATATTAATTTTATTGATTTCAATTTTAGATGGCATGGTTGATATATACTATGACTTGTCGTGATGTGTTGTGAAATAAGCTAAGGGAGACTATCGAGGAGATAATATAAATCCTACTTATGGAGTCAGAGGACATATTAGGAGGCTTGATAAATTATTCTAGAGACTTAAGTAATAAGATTTTTCTATCCTCGATAATTACCAGATTTGAGCTCTAGTTTTTTAGAATTATTTATGATTATTTATGGTTTTATATTATATGTTAACATAGTATGTAACTATAAAAAAGTATGTTATGTGTTGACAACCTTGAAAATAGAATGTTATGTGTCAACAACATATTTATTACAAATGATTTATTCATTTATTTTGGAATATAATTAATCAATATTGGTTAGATTGGATCATACGAATGATGAGTGGAAATATTGTTATCACTTGATTTTGTATACTGACTCAGATTTGCATTGAATTAATAAAAAATTACATATATATAATTTACACTTAATAACTAAATAAAAATAATATATTTATTTATGATAAATTATGACTACTAAAAATATTATAGTTGAACTTAAAAAAGAAAGAAATTAAATGGGGATAATTTCAAAATATAGCATATCAAGATACGATATATTCTTAAGGAACAAGAAGTTCTAGATATTATCAATCAGGTTATAAAAGAACCTGTTGATGGTCTGACAGCATAACACATATGTGATATTGATGTCTATAAGGCATGGAAGAAAAAAGACTCTAGTGTTAAGGCTATATTGATTAGTTCAATAGTAGATTACATGGTTTATGAGTATAAGTCATTACCCTCTACTCATGTTATCTAGGTTGCCCTTAAAGAAAAGTATAGTGGAGTAAGTGTTGGTAAGCTTCGTCAGTTGATAATTAAATTTGACAGTTACAAAAAGAGCACAAATATCTCCATGGCCCAATATCCAAGAGAAATGACTAATATAATTCGAGAGTTATAAACTATTGATCATGAATTAATTGATAAACAACAGGTTTATGCAATAATCCGTTCCTTTTCTAATTTAATTGGGAGACGATGAAACAAAATCTAACACACATTGAAAGTATTAAGACTTTTACTGATGTCTCACGCCATGTTGAACTAGAAGTGGAGATAATTGAATCCATAAGGATTTCTATACAAGCTTTTGTAGCTAAAGTTCTGTTAGAACATTTGGATTTAAGAATAAGAAGAAATGGTTCAAGAAGGGAAAAGGAAAAGAAGTTGGTGTGTTATGTTGGACTTAAACAAGAAGCAATTCAAAGAGAATAAATATAGAAAGAAACCTAAAAGCAAACTGACTTGCTTTAACTGTGACAAGAAAGACCACTTCGCTCAAGAATATACTAAGCTGAAAAAGATATATCCATGTTTATCTTTCATTCATGAGCATTATATTGCTAGTACAGTGTTATTAATTGATTTTTATCCTTTGTGGATTATAGATTCAGAAGCAACAACCAATGTAACTCGTGAGCGAGCTACATTTGTGGAGTACCATTAGATACCAGCTAATAACAAATGGATATATGTAAGAAATAATGCAAGAATTGAAATCAAAGGAGTTGACACTTACAAACTTAACCTACGTCATGGACGCACTATGCTTTTACATGATATCATTTATGCTTGTGAGATTAGACGGAATTTAGTTTTTATTAATTGCCTTCTTGGATTGAGATATTGTATTAACTTTTACAACTAATGTGTGAAACTTCGAATTAACTCTATATTAATAGAATATGATTTTTAACGAATGATTTTATGGTTTTTGATGTATAACCAAATATTGATTATGTAATTAATGATTATTTTTCAAATATCGTCCTTGCTAGTGATGTCGATATTACTGATGAAGTTTGATATGCTAGATTAGGATATATTGGACAAGCACGAATAAATAAATTATCTAAAGAGGGCTTACTCTCCACTCATGCTAAAATAAATTTATCTCTGTGTGAGTATTATTTTGTTGAAAAATCAACTAAAAAATTATTTTGTAAGACTATTAGAACTAAATTATTATTATAATTAATTCATTTGGATATTTATGATTTGATGAATGTGAAAGTTAGACATGAAATTTTTTATTTTATTATATTTATTGATGATTTTATACATTTCGATCATGTGTATTTATTTTCAAATAGGAAATCATATTCTAATTCAAAATTTTTAATGTTTTTTTCCTGTAAACTTATTTTTAACAAATATTTTTAATAGAAAATCAAAGACTACCCTTAATAATCCATATATTTTAAAGAATACTCTCTCTTTGAAAAATACTCAGAATACATTGGTTTGAGAAAACAAGTTTCGATCAAAATTATATCATCTTGAGATAATATATTTTAAAGAATAATTATAAATAATTGTTTTTTCTACTTTTTTAAAAAAAAATATTTTACACTTAATAATTTAATTGAAAAAAATGATTTCTTTAATCAATTCTCTACTTTTTTTTTTAAATCTCGCCCAAGGCCATTTGTGTATTTATGTAATATTAAGTCTTTCTAAGAGAAGTGATGATCGATATGACCTATGAAATTAAGAGACTCTAGACAAAATGAATGGGAAAGGTCCATGGAAACTAGAGACAAGCTTAAGGTCAACCCAATGGATTTGACTTGCGTTCATGTCAAAGTATTCATGTTTTGCACGCTTCGACTATTTGGGCACACTGAAATCATTAACATGTGAACCCATCTCTCCTTGACATATATAGATCGCATCAAATTTTTTTCCTTAAAAAATATTTCTTTTTAAGTCTCGTATCGATATCGAAGAAAAGATTTCCTCAATCTTACCATCTCACGCACAATCATCTCTTTTCTATATTTCATCTCCATCGTATAAGAATCTTTCGACCCTTTCTCGATCGTGTTCATCATGTTCATCTTGTCTCGATGCTATTAGAGAATTCATGTATAAACTACCTAGTTATTAATTGATTATATGTATGATCTAATAAGATGGATCGTTAAAAGAAAATATTGTCCATTCCATAGTTTTGTTAGTATTTTTTTACTGATCACTATCAATAATCAATCATTTTTGAATATGTCATATTTTCTACAACTATATTGTTATGAAAATGATGGTTTTAATTTCAATTCTATTTTAAGAGTAAACAATTAATTGATTGTGTGTAAAAAAAATTAAATATCTACTACTTGTTTCCTACCTAATTAAATTTAAAAAATCAATTAACTCACAAGCTATAAAAATTAGGTCAATAGATAGCAAACCCAACCAAAGTGAGATATATTGAAATATTGTGGAAAACTTAATCTTAATGATAATGATGGAATGTTAAGTAAATGTTAATTGCACAAAAAGAAAACTCATGGAAAATTTTTAGAAGTTGTGACATTTTTGAAAATAACTTTGTCACTTTGTTAATTAGTTCTCTTGTCAAAATCATCTTGGTACCAACTATTGAACTTTGAATAAAAAATACTTGATCATGCTTGGTACGGAACTTATGAGTTGAGATCAGACAATTAGACCGTTGAAAGAATTGTGTTCACTCAAAAAATTAGGAAAATTCAATTAAATAAATCGCAATCGTTATAACTCATCCAATATTTACAAGGAAAGCATACAAAGAATCTAGCTATTGGTGCATGTGTGCTTGTATACTAAATTATCAATTTGCTTTTCGAATATGAAACATTTGTGCTTGCCATATGCATGAATCTAGGACATAGTGACCCACATAGAAGTATTTGGTCCCCGAATTACTTGATTGATTCAATCAATCATAGGAATATAAAGGTGGATGAGATCTTCATATTTTGTTCATGAAAGATCGCGCATAACTCATACAAACTTTTAGAATATTAGATCAATTTCAACTTTTGAACCGATGATTTCATGCATGACCAAACTCTCTATTATTTTTTTTACTTTTTAATATATTTTTAAAAATTTTTTGGTATGAGTAGATGGATGAGCTAAGATCTATTAGTCTAAAGTCAATCTAGATTGGATGATGATGTAGTGAATTAGGGTGCTAATTAATCTATTATAAGTCAAACAAATACCTACTTACTTTTGATGTTTTCACCATTATTAATTTACATAAATTATATGATCATTAGATTAATTACTTAAATGAGAATAATTGACCGTCCGATCCGATCGTAGAAGTGTTAAGAGACATGAATATAGATTGCTCGAGGAATCATAGTAAGGCTAATCGAGGGGGCATTGAAAGCCCCCGAGGCATAGCTGAGTTGATTACGACGTAGCAGACTTGCAGAAGAGGGCAAGGGTTCGAATCATACCCTCCTGCGTCGTGACCAACTGCAGTTTCTCGATTTACCTCCTCACAGATGATCGTGGGACCGATCGTGTGGGGCCGTTAAGGTGGCGAATTCCACCTTTTTGCAGAAGAGGGGCATTGAAAGATCAAAGATTAATCCTTTTCTTTTTTTTTGAATTTCTAAAATTTCAACAAAATCCTAAATAAATTACAAACTCGTCGATTGACTGACCGAAATGGCAAAAAAAGAACAAATTTGTAGTCAAATGGCAGTAAAATAAAATATATTTGATGAATGATATAATTTATAATTTCCACACGTTGCAAAACAAATCATTGTTGATATGTATATATATAATAACTCGAAAGTGATAGAATGGTATCAAAATTGAATTGAATGATTCAAACGATAAAGTCCAAAATTAAAAAAGAATTCTGTTTGGTTAAAATAATGTAAGCCAAAGTCTAAATAATATAATTCAGAGGGGGAGCTTTTAGTTTGCCCCTTAGAGTTTGTATTTTTTTGAAAATGCCCTTACTTCTAAATTTGTTTGAAAATACCCTTACTTCTAAATTACATGATCTCGTATAATTTTTACCTCGGCATGCATAAACTAGATAATTAGTTTGATCAAAATATTATCAAGCTAGTAAATAGTTTAACATAATTTTATGTGATGAAGGATTATTTAAATTCCAATAGTTTAAGGGGGCATTTTAAGAATTTGGAAACAATAGGCCTACAATTGTGGGAAGAGGGTGTTAAGTGAAATTCCCCCTAATTCGAGGTACCAAAAGGTTTAAACTTTTGTTTTTTTGGCCAAATTTCGATCGAGAAGGCTCAGAAAATAATAATTTATTTCCCTAAAAATTATCCCAATCGAGACACGCCATTAAATTGGTCAACCCACAGCCTTCAGAATGGAACGGTCTCCTCTTTCCTGCTGCTCTCAATGGAGACCCGATTTTTGTCGGTCACTGGCGTTGTTTATAGGCTCGTTCCCTCTTTAATGGTGACTACCATAGCCGCCATCGTTTGAGCTCTCCTCCTTCCACCCACTGAGAACCAGATCATCCCCCACTTTCATTTTCGATGCTTTTAGCAACGTGGTGACACGGACAGCAACCACAGCCATGAGGAAGGATACGCGCACAATCCTTGCGCGCAGAGCAGTCGTTTAGCCCGTTTACACAAGGGCAAGTGGATCGGTACGCGAACACCTCTTTAGCCGTCGAAGTTTCCGGGTACGGGAACGCGGAGGTGAACAAAAGGAGGAAAGCAAGGGTTTTTGATTCTCCGAGCATCTGATTCGTCGAGTTTCGGAACGCCTATAGGAGAGTCTGCGATTCTTTCTGCTAGAAATCCATGGAAAGGGCTGGTTGTTCTGATTTTACATGTAAAGGTATCTCCTTTATCTGAAAACTAGAAAAAATCTGGTAGTTTCTCGAAAAATTTTGGGAGGTTTTTGGTATTGTGGTTGCTCGATTGGCTATCTGGAACAAAGGAGGAATCTTGGCTTGACTTGGGGCTTCCGCTGTAGTGACCTAGGTTTTTCCCTTTGATGGTTGAGACTGGATTCTGTGTTCAAGAGATAGAAGGACGACATACTCGATTTCTAAATAGTTCAGCTTTGGCAATGGAGAAACAACCAAGAATCGGAGCACTGGAGAAGTTGCAGAGCCTTCGGAGCTTTCGCATGGACAAGCAAAAAAGCTTTCGGTTGGGAGACAGACAGCAAAGCTTCAAAGAAAGGAAGAACAAGGAGAGCCCCGGAAAACGAGGGGATCTGGATCTCCACCTCGCTGCTAGGGCTGGCAACGCATTGCATGTGCAGAAAATACTCTCGGAGTGCAGTGAGGAGCAGACGAAGGAGTTGATCTACAAGCAGAACCAGGACGGTGAGACTGCGTTGTATGTTGCTGCAGAAAAGGGTCATGTGGAGGTTGTTAGGGAAATATTGAAGGTCTCAGACATTCAATCAGCTGGCATCAAGGCCAACAGCAGCTATGATTCATTTCATATTGCTGCTAAGCAGGGACATCTTGGTAAGCACTGTTAGCACTGATGAACTCTTTTTTCCTCCCTTTTTGCTTTTCAACAAATTATCATGGCTGGCAAATTATTATTCATTGAATGTGATTTTGTGCTACCTTGAGTTGGGTTATAAATTGATCTTGTTTCATTTGCATTTGGATTTTGAAGTAATGAAGAGAAGTAAGGATATGCTCCTGACCATAAGCATCTTTTTTTCAAGAGATGCTTGCTGCTAAGTAATGGAGATAACACCATTATCACAACTATGAGTTGGATAACCTAATACTCATCATTTGTTTTCTTGTTTATGCCTCTCAAAAACCCGAACTCAAGTTCTGATTGTTTTTGTTACTCACAGAGATTCTAGTTTGCACGCAAAAGGAAGAGTATGGTTTTTCTAGAATCACTGTATAAGTTGAAATGTTGCATGACAGGGTAGCCTCTATCTTCCTTCTTTCCTCTTAAATTTTCTCGATCTCAGTTTTTTGAATTAACTGCTTGTTGAACCTTTTTGTTAGTTGCCTTTTCTTGATTATTTGTGAACTTATTTGTTTTCCTTTTCATTGATGGCAAATGCAGAAGTTTTGAGGGATCTCTTGCAATGTTTCCCTGCACTAGCCATGACAACAAATTCACTGACTTCCACAGCCTTCGACACTGCAGCAACTCAAGGGCATGTTCATGTTGTTAATCTGCTGCTAGAAACTGATGCAAGCCTTGCTAAGATTGCGAGGAATAATGGGAAAACAGCCTTACATTCTGCAGCAAGATTTGGACATGTTGATGTGGTAAGGGCCATCCTAGAAAAAGACCCTACCATCGGTTTGAGGACTGATAAGAAGGGGCAGACAGCATTTCACATGGCTGTGAAGGGCCAAAATGTTGAAATCTTAATGGCATTGTTGGAGCCTGATAAATCAATAGTCAATTTGGAAGATAGTAAGGGAAACAGACCTTTGCACCTCGCTACAAGGAAGGGCAACCCAAAGGCAAGTTATAGTATGCTCTACTCAATTTCTGCTTTCTGTTGTACCAGTTCCACTGTCTTACATGCCTGTTGCTCTATGCTTTTGAATATGCCATCTTGGAGCATGTTCTTCAGTTTCAGCAACCTTATACTGGAACTACTTTACCATTCCTAACTGTCGATCGATCATGAATATTTTTTTATGCATTTGTAATTGCAGATTGTGCAAGCCTTGTTACAAGTTGAAGGAGTTGAGGTAAATGCAGTGAATAGAGCAGGTGAAACTGCCCTCAGCATTGCTGAAAAGTTGTCAAATGAAGAAATTGCTGCTATTCTGAGAGAATTTGGTGCAGTTGTTGCAAAAGAACCAGCAAATACAGCAACGGCTGCTAAGCAACTGAAGCAAACAGTCAGCGACATAAAACATGATGTTCAATTTCAACTCAAACAAACCCGTCAAACTGAAGTGAAGGTGCAGAAGATCAAAAAGAGGCTTAAGAAGCTGCACCTTGGAGGTCTCAATAACGCCATCAATTCCAACACTGTGGTTGCAGTTCTCATTGCCACTGTGGCATTTGCAGCCATATTCCAACTGCCGGGCTCCTTTGTTTCAGATCCCGAAGAGGGCTTTACCCCTGGACAAGCCTACATAGCGGAAAATGCAGCATTCATCATATTTTTAATCTCCGATTCTTTGGCTTTGTTCATCTCACTGGCTGTGGTAGTTGTTCAGACTTCCTTGATTGTCATTGAGCAGAAAGCGAAGATGAGGATGGTTTTCGTGATGAACAAATTGATGTGGCTGGCCTGCCTCTTCATATCAGCGGCCTTCATCTCTCTTACATATGTAGTTGTAGGAAAGCATGATTGGTGGTTGGCTTGGTCAACTATGGCGATTGGTGCTACAATTATGCTGACCACTTTGGGTTCAATGATTTACTTCGTAGTTATTCACAGGATCGAAGAGAAGAACATGAGAAACATAAGAAGGAACTCGAGGAGCAGGTCTCACTCCTTGCCTATGTCAGTTGGTTCAGACTCAGAGTTACTGAATAGCGAGTACAAGAAGATGTATGCTCTTTAGAATGGATACACTTGAAGAGCTACTGAGAATCCTGACTCAGTTTTTATGTAGTTGGCAAGCTCCTGCTAAAGAACTTGCCAGCAACTTCTTAACAAGGACATGGTGCAGTCGAGGGCTTAGTATGTGTTAACCTCTTTCGAAGGTCATTTTACCTGGTATTCAAAGAGTTTTCTGCTAGAGTTACTTTTAGTTTAAGATGCAGTCAATCTTGGCTGGTGCTGGTCACCTACCCTACTCTGATGCATGTGCATCTTATCTATTCTTTGTCATGTCTGTTCACCGATGGAATAACTTGATTTACACCATGTCTCAAAACTTTTTAAGATCGATAGATACATTTGCAGGTAACAAGTATCCCCCTTGTAGATATTCTCCATTTGTAAAGAAGAGTGAAAATTTGAGATCTTTGCCTTCTCTAAGACACTAGATTTTCTCTAAATTTATGTGAAGTTGAATGTTAAATTATAATTTTTGTTCTCCTTAATACGGACACTTCCCTAATGATCATTAACAGTGAGGTCTTGTTCTTAAATTGAGTTCAACTGACAAATGCCACCGAACAGTGAAGCCACCAGCACAAATTTGGCAGAGCAATTGAGTTGTCTTGCAACGTTGGAAACTCTGTATAAAATAGACATGATCAAACTGTCCTGTAGCATCTTCTGTGCTTCAACTTTTAACAAGGCACTAAAGATCACAATTCCATCAACTAAATTTTCTCCAAAATGGGAGAATTATGATAGATGAACTGAAAGTCTCTTAAACCTGACCTGCCCAATTTTCCACTGCATGAATTAACTGAGCAATTCAGTTTGTCTTCCTTGACTCAAGTTTAACTCTTAATTGCAGTCCAAAATGCAGGTATTGCATCGGCACTAGGTACTTTACACAGTTTGTAACGTTCATAAGTGTAGGACGTATCCCCCATGAGTTGTACGAGTGTTTGCCCCAATAGATCTTGAAGTTAATTTTTAACAAGTGCAAAAATGTCTCGTTTAGTTTGTACTTGTACGAGTGTTTGGTCCAATTGATCTTGAAGTTAATTTTCAACAGATGCAAAAATGTCTTGTTGGGTGCCTGATCTTCTATGCAAGGAGTCACTACACTAGGACAAAAGCTCTCCTTTATTTACTCCGTTCCTGTGTGTGTGGGGTCCTTGTAGAGGGGTTAATAAAGTGATGATTATATCTTTTGCCCCAATGAGTATAGGATGTAGTTTCCGGAGATATAGTTGAGTTGGTTATAATCTAACAGAGTTGTTGGAGTGTGTAAAAGTTTGAATCTCGACGAAGTCGAGACAATGCCCTTCTTCGTCGTGGCCAACTGTAGCTTCTCAATTTATCTCTTCACAGATGGTCGTGAGGTCGATCGTGTAGTGCCGTTGGAGTGACGAATTCCATCTTTATTGAAAAGAAGAGTGTAGGATATAACTTCTCGGGCTACGGTAGATAAAAAATTTGAGATATTCGATTGTTGAAACCGCTCGCTACTTACGTTTCTAAATTTATTGAATCAATAAAAAAATTTTATGAGATTGAATCGATCAGCACGGGCGGGATAGGATCATTTCTAGGATGAGCTGGATACTGAACTGAATACTTAAATTAAAAATAAAAAAAAGTGTAGGAGGTAAGTTGTTTTATCAAGTAGCTTGAAATTATATGATTTTTGTATCATTTTTTTTAATACAAAATTTTTTTTATGGTATTTAGAAGTTAATGATTTTGACTTGTGATGTGTAATATGCTTTAAAAGTTGAGACTGAACGGGTGAAATCTGATTTTTAAAATAATTTAAGAGTAGATTTTTCATGTAAATAAACTCTTTTAGATTAAGAAAATATTAATATTTTATTTAGAGAATTTAGAGGTTTATATTGTCAAAATATATTTTCAAAATAAACATCCATTTGAGGCCTCAAATCTTTTCCATTTTGCATTTTCCAGCTTGATATAGCAAAACTAGCCAAGAAAAAAAATAGAGAAAAGAAGCCAACAACAAGGGAAAAAAAACAAAAAATAGAAAGAAAAAAAAAGAAAAAAAAAAGGTTGGTGGTTTGCTTTTTGGAGAGCTGCACTGAGATGTCAAACAGATCACAACTCCGCCGCCTCCGTCGGGTTATCCGGCTGTTTCGGTTGCTCGGGTGCCACGGGCGGTGGCGCAGGCGGAGGCGCTGCTTGGATTCCGTTAGCACTCGGTCTGGCGGAAGGCGCCTCCAGCCTCCCGTCGATGCAGGAGGCGCACTTCCGCTCGAACCACCCCTCGAGGTCGTAGTGCCCGTAGCCCATCACGGTCCTGCCGGAGCAGAGCCGGCCGAGGATTCCAGCGATCGCCCCTAGCACGGCGATTACTGCCAGGACCGCGATCACTGGCCCGACAGAGCCACCGCCGTGGGATCGGTACGGAATCGGGTACACCGGCGGCGGTAACTGCTGCTGCTGTTGCTGCGGGAATGGGAGCGACATCCGATTCCGAAGGCGAGAAACCCCACAAAGCTTGAATCTTGGGAGCAAAAAGGCCGAAAAGATCGTATTTTGGACAGACTAGGGCCGAAATCAAAGGCACGACATGGCGAAAACGTATCCAGCTCGGAGCGAAATGAATTCACCTTCAAAGGCACTCGTCGTCTCACTCCATTTTCTCGCCTTCGGGAACCTCCACCGAGCTCTCTGAACACGGCCGACCGACTCCGAGCTTCATCAGATCCTTCCCATGGAGCTCCCAGCGTTTCCAAGAGGCAAACGAGAGGTAAAGGGGAGTTCGTGGCTTCTGCAAATTTGTCTGAGGAAGGAGGAGGGCCTCGAGCTGGCTCCAGTACTGGGGGGTTGGGGGAGATGGACTGGATGGTCGACACGTTTCGAATCGGACGGCGTGGCTGGCGTACTCCATTTCTGAGCAGTGATTATCATAGCAGAGCTAAATGTCACTGCCACTTTACTGCAAAACAATGCAATCCCAAGCTGTGTCTTTTGAAATGGACTGGCTTTGTGCCATTTGCAGAGAGATCTGGGGACATATTGACAACTTTACCACAGGGAAAGATCTGCTTCTCCGAAAGAGAAGACAGACGAGAGAGAGAGAGAGAGAGAGAGAGAGAGAGAGAGAGAGAGAGAGAGAGAGGTTCCTTTTCCTCAGCCCAAGATGTGCATGTGACCGTCTCTGTGGCCAGTACCTACAGGCTACAGATGGATGGAGCATGCATGCCCTTTGGCAACAAAACTAACTTAACCTTCAGCAGTTTTTAGTGCACAGGCAATATTATTTTCGGGATGATTGATTTAGTTATTTTGAGATAGATTTATTATAGTAAATAAGGATTGAATTTTAATAAAATTGAGATAATATTTTTTTTATAGTGGTCAATTATAATTTCTTAATTTACGTTTTCATAGATGATCGTGAAATCGATCGTATAATATGAAGATAATGAATTCCACTTTCTGTTACAGTAGTGTACCGAGAACATTTCAATATCGTAATCTTAGCTCACTAACTGTGATATATGTATCTAACAATGTGAGTTGATCTCTTTAAATACATAGTATAAAGATAATTCTTATTCTATATTAATAATCATTTTGATAGGTTAAGATTTAAAGATAATCCGGTGCACGATGTGAAATTATATTGGATCTATTATATATATTTTTATCTTATATTAAAATAGATTATTTTTATGACTCAAACTTATGATCTTAAGATCACGTGATAATAAATCTACTATTGCGTCAATAAGATTCTCTTTATTAGTTAAAGATTGGATAATAATTATAGAATAGCCTTAGATTAAAGAACATTTTGAAACATTGAAAGAACATTTGGTATGTTACCTCCAAACAAATAATTAATATGAATCCAAGTTTAATCACCTCTGCCAAGTCAGAATTTGATGGATGGAGAGAGCTAAATACCCCCTCCTTTCATTATTCCTCTATTAAACATATTACTTAAATAAACATCAAAAAATTTTGAAGATTAATTACACCAATAAAAAAGATATAATCGATTCTATTTAGTATGATAAAATTTGATCCTTGTTGTTATTGTTATTTTTTATTTAAAAATAAAAAATAAATTATTAGATTGATAAAATTTTGCTTTCAAGTTAGTTTTTTTTATTTCAGTTACACCAACCGCTCGAGCGAAGTCAAAATTGGTTTGCGGACGCCAGTGTTGGACCAAGATTTGACCAATCAACAACGTGCACCAAAAGTCAATTCGTGTTAGTTTTGTCAACCAATAAGAATTCTCCACGGAAGCCGTCAAATCTATCCCAAAAAATGAAATCCAGCGCGCTGGATTGCGTCCGCAGGCTTCACCGGTTCGGTATCCAATGTATCCACGGTTTAATATCCGGTTCAAACTTCGAATCCAAACCGGTTCATTATGGACAAAAATTTAAAGTCACACCATCACTTTTTAAGGATTATCTTTACTTTTTAAATTATTAATAAAATTAAGTAGAAATTTATTTTCAGCTAATATATGAAGAACGATTTTATTAAGATTTTTTGCTTCGACCTTTCATGAGAATTTGTGGTTGATTTATTTTCAATTTTTACTAATTGTTTTCAAAGTCGACTTACAAATTTTCAAAAATAAAAATGGTTGTCATTATATATATTGATCCAATGTAAGATCAAAAGATGGACTGGCTCCTCAATATATTCACGATCGAGTTCTTTCAAGAAGTCGGATACATGTCTAAACGATTCTTCTAAGATCGATTTTTGTCAGGTCGACTTTTATCGAGTCGGTTTATATTGGGTCGACTCTTATCGAGTTGAGTGACACAAGGACTTTGGTGGAGATCTCCGATACTGATGATGACGACCGAAAGAAGGATTAGAAAAGAAGTTAGAAGGAGAGTTGAGGAGTACCTTGACATAACCCCTCCGGCACTCAAGTCAAATTCGAAGAGAGAGTTGGAGAGAAAAGACAACAAAGAAGTGACATTTGATATCTGATTTTATCATCCTACCTCTTGTTGTTGTCACTATTACCTTAACTAAAGAGTAAAGATACACTACATGAAAATAATGACATGAAATTTAATATGAAAGACGTGGCAAGCCACGTGTGTCATGCCACGTGACTTTTTCGACCACGTGGCATGACACACGTGGCATGACACACATGCATGGCTTACCATGTCTTTCAATATTTTGAACCTTAAACTTTAAATCCTAAATCCTACAACTTCGTTGTCGGGATTGCTAAAAGGATATTTTGTTCGGTCGAAAAAGCTACGTGGCATGACATACGTGGCTTGCCACGTCTTTCATGTTAAGTTTCATGCCATTATTTTTATGTAGTGTATCTTTACTCTTATATAGGAGGTTAAAGAGTGAGCAAATCTCCCAAAGAACACACTATTATATCTTGAAATAATTAAAAAAGAGTTAGTTATAAATTTTAAAATTCATTGGACCTTTATGCAAAAGTACAAATAATTCCCTTTGAAACCTCTCTAACCTTAAATCCTAATCTCCTCAAAAACGATCTCACCCTCAACCCTCAAACTCCTCATGTCGCCGCCGCCGTTGTTGTCATTGCTCCCTGTCGTCGTTGTCGTTGTCGCAGCACTGCCAACATTTCATAGCATCAAGCGTGAGTGAATATTTAATTGAGGTGGAATTTTCTTACTTGATCTTTTTCAATTTCCTTTTGTACATGAATAAACAATTTAATTGGATCCCTTTATCTTAATCGTCCTATGGATTTATGGATTCAGAATTCAATCAACAATCCAAATTTCCTTAGCTCGTTGCGTTGCTACTCTCTTTTATATTATAGGATGCAAATCAATTACCTATAGCCTATAAACTGTTGTTGATTTTATTCGAATTCCAACCTATGAAAATATCAAGAATTAGGCCAAACAAGAATAAAAGAATGATATTTTTATTGGTTGGCTCAAAGGAATTCCATATAATCTGACAATCTCTTGGCAATAAAGCCCAGCTAAGCGACTCAATGCATCGGTGCGATGAATGAGTAAAAGTGTGTTGATTTAGTCAATCCATCCACCACTATCCAAATTGCATCATGACCCTTCTTAGATCTTGGCAGCCCAACAACGAAATCCATGGTGATATATTTCCATTTTCATTCGAGGATATGAATCTTTTGTAGAAGTACTCCTACAGGTCTCTAATGTTTTGCTTTAATTTGTTAACAGACTAAACAATGCGCCACGAACTCAGCTATATTTTATTTCATATTTCGCCACCAATAATTTTCTATACATTCTAGTCGTACCCAGATGCACTGTAAATCGAGAACAATGGGCTTCATGTAAGTGTTTTTCCGTAACTTCGTGTGCTTCTGAAATACATAATCTATCACGAAATCGTAGGACTCCATCATCAACAGAAAAATCTAATTTCGGACCATGTCCCAATTCCATAACAATTGATTGTAAATATTTATCCTCTAGTTGACACTCCTTAATCTGCTCAACAAGTGGGGATTGCACCATAACGTGTTTTGAAAGCTGTCTTCTGAATGTCTGATTCCTTGACTTTGAGTTGGTGGTATCCTGATTTCAAATCAATCTTGGAATAGATGCAAGTATCCTTTAATTGATCAAAGAGATCGTCAATATGTGAAATATGATATTTATTCTTTATAGTCACTATATTCAGTTGTTTATAATCTATACAAAGTCTCATCATACTATCCTTCTTTTTAACGAAAAGAATTGGAGCACCCTATGGGGATACACTTGGTCGAATAAAACCCTTGTCAAGTAATTCTTGCAATTGAACTTTTAGCTCTTCTAACTCCTTTGGTACCATCTGATATGGTGCTTTAGAAATTGGAGTCGTACCAAGCCATAATTCAATAGCAAAGTCTGTCTGACGTATGAGAGATAATCCAGGTAGTTCATCAGAAAATACATCAGTAATTTTCCTGACCACACGAACCTTGGATAGTAACTTCACATCAGGGGTGCCCATGCTAGTCATAGATAAGAGATAGCCTCTGCACCCTTTAGACAACAATTTATGAGCTTGTAATATTGAGATGATAGGCAAACTTTGGTCCCAAACATCAGTGAATTTCCAAGGAAGTTGTCTAGGAGAATTGAAACTCACAACTTTTGTTCGACAATCAACTGAGGCATTATTTTCAGACAACCAATCTATTCCTAGAATAATATCAAATTCTGACATTTTCAGGATTAATAAGTCTACCACTAGAGAATGTTCATCAAACTCCTAGTCTCGCTGTGCGCTCCTTCTTGCTCCCGTGCTTCCTGCTGTGTTCATTGAAGCTCTACTACCTCTGTGGTGGTGCAACCAGGGCTTGCTCTCGGGAAGTCTGAGTTTTCTCTTTGATTGAGGCCTTTGTGCTGTAAGTTCAATCTGTTGTAGCCTCAATCTGTTTCCCCCTAATCTCTGCACTTATTGTTATCATTGAGACTATTGTGGAGAGGTAACTCCACCGAGAAGGAGGAAATTGTTTTAGCCGGTTTCGCCGGGGTCCGATCTACCGAAGATCAAGGACTCGTCCACCTTACGGACACGCCGAGGAGTAGGGGCAAGTTATCCCCGAACCTCGTATATTCTTGTGTTTTTCTTGTGTTTGTTTCCGCTGTGCACTAACGTTTTGTAGGAGAGAACTCTCGATTTCGAAAAGAAGGCTATTCACCCCCCTCTAGCCACCTCCAAGTTCCAACACAAAGGGCACTCTTTAATGCTCTTGTCTACTGTTAACATTTCTCTTGATGGTATGGATACGACCAGACTATATGATTGTGGTGTTGGTTGTTTTCCTATCTTAATCACAAAACTCGGAGAGATAAAAGAATGTGTATTACCAGTACAATCAATATATCTGCTAAGAAGCCATAAACATAAACAGAAATGATATCTTTGATAATTGATCTGTCGACTCGTCGTGCGTCCTCATTAGTCATCGCAAAAATCCATCCCGTGAGCAGGCTACTGAGGGCACGTACGTCAATATGGATTGTGTGGGAACATGAGTCGACTGCGTACAATAGACATATTGGATAGACATGTATGGAGGTACAAGTTGTGCTTGCAAGTGGTACATCTGTGATTGGGGGTATTACTGCTGAGAAGTATATGGATATGACCCAGTTGGTTGATATCTTTATTGATTTCCTTATTGTTGTGGTTGGGGTGGGCGTTGTTGGAATGATTATTTTTGTTGGTCCTAAGGTTTCGTAGACTCATGTTGTACTCATAATGCGCAGTCTCTATTTTGGTGTCCAAGTAGTTTACAGTAGAAATAAATATTCTGATCTAAATGGCCACTACAAGAAAATCAGTCTTTAACAACACTCAAAAGACATCGGTTTTATGGTAAAATCGATGTCTTTTACTTTTTTACAACGGTTTTAATAAAAACCGATGTCTTTGAGAGGTTGATGAGAGACTACGACAACGGTTTTTGGAGGATACAACAACGGTTTTAAAACTGTTGTCTATGTCCGCCTACAACAACGGTTTATGAAGACTACGACAACAGTTTAAAAATCGTTGTCTATTTGCGATTTCAACAACGGTTTTGGAAGTTATAACAACAATTTAAAACCGATGTCTATTTGCGCTTTCAACAACGGTTTTGAAAGTTTAAAACCGTTGTATATTTTCGTGTTTTCTTTCTCTCTCTCCCTCCAAATATTTCTTCCAACCAGCGCTTCCAACACTACACCCGGCCGACTTAACCCCTTGTAAACCCTAGACTCGCGATCTTTAGGTTTTCTCCCCTTTCTCAAAAGACATCGGTCCCCTTTCCATCCCCTTTCTCCTCCGCCTCCTCGGATCTGGCCGTCGCGTCGATGGGGAGCTCTACGCCGTCTCCTCCCGTGGCCTCTCCCGCCTCGACGAACTCGAGGGCACGACCCGCGGCCACTACGAGCGGCTCCCTCTCGTCGTCGTCCCCTGGACTCTAGGGGTCGATGACGACGAGGCCCGCGACGCTGAGGAAGGAGCGGATGCGCCTGGGGCTGTTACCGCGGAGGCCTACTTCGCTCATCCGAGCTTCGGCGAGGACCTATGGCGGCGGTGCAGAGAAAGAGGGCTCGCGTCGTACACGGAGGACGATGCGAGTGGGTACGTGCCTCCCAAGGACGGGCCGGCGGGCACCACGTTCCTCGGCGAGGTGCGGCGTTTTATTACCTCTCCCAATTAGATGAATGAACTACTATTTTTCTCTAAATTGCAAGAAACAAGAACCCATTAATACACTCATTCTATCATCAAAACCCCTTTTATTGTTCATAGTTTCTTTTGTCTCCCCCTTCGTTAGAATTGATCATCGATTGTGAACGGAGCCTTACCAGAGTTGCTCACCACAGCCAATTGTTGGCCAGAGCATCATGAGTATCTTATCGACTGCTTATTTAGATGAACAGAGCCTTCGTTAAATTTGACTCTGAAAGTCTGATCATTTAGATGAAAGATCTAGAGAAAAAGAAGGAAACATCCACCAAATCACATATGGAGTTTCATGATTGATGTGCATTTTGCCACTTACCTTTCTCTTCCTCATGCATTCGAATTCATGGTGGCTGTTGCTTCAGAGGTATCAATTCGCCATCAAGCATAAGCATACATTTTACCATAATTTGCAGCATTACTTGTGGTCCATGTTTATTAAGGTAGGTGTTGCTGAAACAATGCCTAAGCAGAGGGACGTATCTATTGTTTGGGAATCGAACAAGTCGTCGACTGACTTCAATTCACCAAGAGTTGTCTCGCCTGTAGAAATTGTGGAAGTTAGAAGTTTCAGCTCCAGTGAGTGCATAATTGAGCAAATGGATGAAATGAGATCCATGTTTTTTCCAAAATATGAGACAATAAGATGAACAAGAACAGGTTTGTAATTAAACAATATAAGTTTGTCTTGTATGTTTTTTATGTTATTGATAATAGTGGACAACTTTGTTTGTGAAATTAGCTTAATAGTGGTGGCATTGGTAGCGGTATTGGCATTGATGTTGGTGGCGATAGTGCTAAAAATGGCAAGGTACGTATGTCATTATATTGCTCCAAACTCTAAACCTTGTCAATAGAATAAATGTAACACCTGTAAAGCCTTTGTATAAAGCCAGAACATGATAAAGTTAGAACATCTACTAGAGTATGACCTTGAAAGTAAGTAATTCTCCAATATGCCAGAACATGATCGAAAGTTCACTTTTTCATGCACCACACTGCTTCTTAATAATTCAGATCCATTGAATTACAATTCTTAGGCTGGTGTTCCTCATGAATATGGCATGCTTCTTCTTTGAGGATAATATATATATGTTATGCCTCTAATTATATGAGTTAAGAATATGCTATGCCTCTAATTTATTTAAGGATCAATTGGTTTCACATTGACATATCTATCAGTTGTTCATACTATATATATTTTTTGCACCACTTAATTCAGCTTCATCATATGTTTCCTAAAGCAATTCATTTACTTTAAAATGGACTTCAAACTAATGATAGAAAATTATATGTCAAGAAGCTCTTCATCAGTTTCTTTCTTTATCATAACCTCTGATTGATGTTATTTTTGCTGCTAATCATAACATCAAATTTGCAATGAGAAAAGTGTCTTCGTGAATTTTTGTTTTGATAAAAATGATCTGTAGTCTTCAATCGTTATTGATTCTTATTTAAGATTTTTCATCTTTATGCTTAAGCATAGAAATCCCTAGCAGAATTACATCATAATGTGATTTAGCAGAATTCATCTTTATTCTTATTTAAGATATTACTGCATCATAATGCGATTTAGCAGGTTGCTTGGGGGAAACCAGTCTGAAACAAAAGAAGCAAAATTGCAGCTGAATTACATCACTGTCATAGTCAGAATTAGCAGCCCTCGTGTTCAGGTGGCCGACTGACTTTCGGGGGAAGTGGAGATTCTGATGAGCATTATCCCCTACCTTAGCAGTTGACTTAGCCTTGCTGGAGATTCAGATGAGGATGATGATGATGAACAAGATGGCGAAGACAAGGAAGAGGACGATGGGGCTGAAGGTGATCCTTCTGAGGATGAAAATGCTGAGGGAATGTGTAATAATAACAAGAAGAATATTTGTGTTAGTTACTTTTGGTTATTTGTAAATATTGAGGTGATTAAATATATCGGTGCTTTTCTATTTGTGATTTGTTTGGTGAATTTATAATATTATGATAATTTTGTACTCTTGCTCGATCATAATTAACAAACAACATAAAAAATAAATGTTATTACAACAGTTTTAAATACAATGACATCGGTTTGGAAGCGTTGTCGTTAAGGGATATTACATCGGTGGAAAACCGTTGTTAAAATTGATGTTAAACATATATTACATCGGATTTACACCGTTGCAGAACCGATGTCGTTGAGTGATATTACAACGGTACTACATCGGTTACAAACCGATGTTGTTAATATATACTACATCGGTTACTAACCGATGTCTAAAATGTCGGACCTTTTACAACGCCTTCATAGACATCGGTCGATTTTCTCATAGACATCGGTGGAAAACCGATGTCTATGACTGTTTTTCTTGTAGTGAGCATTGTGAAATTCGATGTCCTTCTTGCCTGCAACGGTAACACCGACTTTGACCTCCAGCCTCTGAATCCCTTGATCTTCTCTTCTGATGAGTATTAGCCGAACTTGAGGATCCCTGAGATGATGTATTCATATTCTTTGATTTCTTCTTAAATTGAGGGGAACCCTCTATGGTGTTTCCCTTCATCTTGGTCCTTGCTCTGAGAGTTTCGTCTATCACGTTGCGTTCTTTTCCTTGATGCTCTGATTGGGATTTATTGCGGTGTTGTTCCTTTTCCTTATTTAATCTTCATTGTGTTGCTTCAATGGAAATTAAATGACTCTGTCTAGAGTCTCTTGGAAGCTCGTGGGAATCAATCAGGGCATCCTAACCTAGATGTAAGGTGCAAGTATCTAAATGAAATGTTTTCGACGGTCTGTATTAGTTGCTACTAGTGATGAACAAAATTCTACCAACTTATCAAATTTTGTACAATAGTCTATAACATTTTGATCTCTTTACCGAATACTTAAAAAGTTTTGACGTCTCGCATCTTTAAATGTTAAGAATCTTTAATTTTTTAATTGATGGGTTTACGTACATATTGATTTAATAACATGGACAATAATTTCTAATTAAAGAACATGATTCACGTAGAGTTAGATATGATGGATTTTGGTTATCAAATATAAAAATATATATATATATATATATATATATATATATATATATAATTTATTAATTTAAATTTATTATTAATGATGGACTGATAATAAATTTAGACTCATCAATTAAAAAAAGAATGATCCCCGTATCTTTTGATAGACCTCCCCGTCTCTTTCAGCGATGGAGGAGAATACCCGGCAACCGTTATCTTAGGATTTCACAGACGACGTTAATGATGACACTTCCAAGTTCTGTTTATTTTAGTGTCGTCGTGCTTTTATATAATTTATTTGTCGTAAAACTCAATAAAATTAGATCTACAGACGAATTTATATATATATTTTTTATATTCGTATGGATGCATGTCTTAGATTTTTGTTTCCTTGGAACACAGCACAAGTAAACCTAGCTAGCTCCTTTTCCTTTCATGCATGCAAGCAGCTCAAATGAAGCAACCTGCAGGCAGCAGCTCTCATTTACTCCTTGTAGCTAGCTAGGTATTAACTAATTTTCCATCTGCCAACTTCCCATCTCTGATCAAGCCCTATATCAAACCCCATGCACTCACTTACTTCTCCCCCCAACTGATCATGTCTTACTCCATCTTCATGGCTGCCTGCACCTTGATCAGCAACCATTTCCTGCTCTCTTTGCTGCTCTTCTTCTCGACTCGTTTGGTATCTGAAGCACAAGCAGCTGGCAGTAGTGGCAGGCAGAAGGAGCTAGTGCCTGCCATGTTTGTATTTGGAGACTCCCTCATCGACAGTGGCAACAACAATCATCTTGCCTCCTTTGCCAAGGCTAATTACTATCCTTATGGCATCGACTTTGCTGGGGGGCCATCAGGAAGGTTCTCCAATGGCTACACCATTGTGGACGAAATAGGTGCCTGAAATTAAAGATAATAATATTGCATGATCATGTGCTCCATTGTTTGGATCTAATTAAGTACCTATCTCAAAATTGCTGCAGCTGATCTTCTTGGACTACCTCTCGTCCCACCTAACTCTCAAACTTCTGGTGATGCTGCTCGGCATGGGGTCAACTATGCTTCAGCTGCAGCAGGGATTTTGGAGATCACTGGCCGGAACTTTGTGAGTCAACCACTCACCTTCATCCCTGCAATTTTCCCATATATCTATCGATCATTTTCTAACTTACTGAAATGCAGGTTGGTAGAATACCATTCGACCAACAGATCAAAAACTTCGAGTCCACCCTCGATCAGATCACTGACAGCTTGGGAGGAGCAGATGCTGCTTACGACGCCATGGCTCGCTGCATCTTCTTTGTGGGAATGGGGAGCAATGACTACTTGAACAACTACCTGATGCCCGATTACAGCACTAGGAATCAGTACGACGGGGAACAGTTTGCCGATCTGCTTGCTCGCCAGTATACTCGTCAGCTTACGGTAACTAATTAAGTCGAAACAAGTGCAAATTAATGCGTAGATCAGATAAACAAACAAAGGTTTGTTTTGTTTGTGATCTTTTCAGAGCATATACAACCTTGGAGCTCGGAAGTTTGTGATCAATGGAGTCGGGTCAATAGGATGCATCCCTAGCATACTCGCCGAGAGCCCTTCGAGTCGTTGCTCGCCCGACGTCGACAAGCTTGTGATGCTCTTCAACAGCAAGGTGAAGGCGATGGTAGACACCCTCAACGTCGATCTGCCTCATGCAAAGTTCATATATGTCGATATCTACCACATGATCTTGGATATCCTCACCGACCCCAAACAGTATGGTAAGTGGCTTCTCGTTGTAGATCAAGCACAAGAGGTTTGAGTCTCGATCAGTATATATCCACTAGTTCTAAGGGAAAACTTGCGATATGTATCATGCATGTCAGGGTTTAGTGTGATCGATCGCGGTTGCTGTGGCATCGGACGCAACAGTGGGCAGATTACATGCCTACCCTTCCAAACTCCATGCGCAAACAGAGATCAGTATGTGTTCTGGGACGCCTTCCACCCAACAGCAGCAGTGAACATCATACTAGCGAAGAAGGCCTTCAGAGGCGGCGCCGACGTCGTATTCCCCATGAACATACATCAACTTGCTAACCTAGAACTCGATCCAAATTAGATTTTCTCGGTTTAAACTAGATTGTTGTTTCATGTATGCTGTAATAGCTAGCAGTAGACAATAGTTTTGAGCCTGTTCCATTAATTGGATGCTTTTCAGTAGGGGTGTAATCGAACCGAGTCGAACTGAACAGTAAGAGGCTCGAGTTTGAGCTTGGTTTGTTTTCCTTAAACTCGAGTTTGACTCGAGGTTTAATTCTTATATTCAAGCTCGGCTCATGATGAAATTAAATAGTTTGTAAACGGCTCGAGCTCGGTTCAAAAATGATTCATTTTAAAGTTAAACGAGTTTAGTTCGAACTCGGTTCGAAAATAATTCGTTTAAAAGTTAAACGAGTTTAGCTTGAACTTGGCTCGTTAATATTTTTCTGTTTTTCTTAAAGAAATAAACTCATTGCTAATCCACAACCAGTAACTCATATTGTCATTTTTTTTTAATAATTCAGGTATCCATTTAATAACTCATGGAAAAAAATGATTTTGTTCCATGGGTTATATATTTGAAGTTCTTTGTTGCAGTAACTCTTGCTTTTTCAATGACATACATGTTCCTGCGCACCTACTGCCAAACGAAAGCAAAATGTAAGGATTTTGAATACCATTTAATGGTATTCTATGTTTAATTTATTTGCAATTTGTTATCTATTTTATGTGTTTTTATCACTGTATAAGTATTCCCTATCTCGACATTTTGATTAGGAAAAATGTTTTGAGTCTAATGATAAAAAGTGGGCTTGCATGATGAACTACTCTGTTTTAACATTTATTAGGGAATCTTGTGCTTCGTAGGGATGGGAGTAGATGGTACATCGGCATAGTTGAAATCTAGTACCATATTGAAAAGAAATATTTTAAATATATCATTTTAATAAATTATCAAAATTTGATACGATTCGATATTAAAATTTAAAATATTGAGTCATATCATAATTGTCCCCATGGGGTGACCCAATTGGCTAGAGGGTGGCAGACTTGCTACAATGGAGCAAGAGATCAATTCTCAACGGATGCATGCCCTTGGAAAATTTTTTTTCCCCATCCTCTAGTCACTTGGCGGTCGGCTATAAACTGATCCCGTAATTTACTTCCCTTCACATAACTTGAGGATGAACTATGAGGGACGCTTAGGATAAGCATAATCACCTTTTGCTATAATTGAGTCATATTATAGTTTTGATATTTAACTGAAACGATATTAATTCAATATTATGCTAATGCTATGATGTATGGTGTCATAGATTAGAGGTTGGAGAAAAAAAAAACAAAGGAATGACTTGAGATTATGGAGACTTGAATTAGTTATTTAATTTTTGTTTTGATCTTTAAAGCTTTCTATGCTCTTGAATAGATACAATCCTCAAACGTTTTGCTACAATTGAGTCATATCATAGTTTCGATATTTAACTGAAACGATATTGATTCTAATGATATGATGTATGGTGTCAATGATAGATTAGAAGTTGAAAAAGAAAAAATAATAAAGCAAAGGAATGACTTGAAATTATGGAGACTTGAATGAGGTATTTGTTTTTTGTTTTGATTTTTAAAGCTTTCTATGCTCGTGAATAGATACAATCCTCCAATATCGCATATGTAATAGATTTGTAGGATAAATCCACAGCACAAGTTATGCACACTTGAAAGTCAACTTCAAAAATATTCATATTAATAACAATTTTAAGGAGGAATCCACTACCCCAGCAGTCCCACATGGTGGGTCTCACGATTGTCTGTGTAGGAAGATATTTTTTTTTGACTTCGTCGAAATTCGATCCTTGTCTATTATAACAATATTTACTTCGCAGTAGCTAACTCAACCATGCCCCAAAAATTATATTTTATAATTTGTACATCATATTGCTATTGCTATGTATGGAAGATAATTTAAACCAAATTTAGGGTGGGAGGAATCTTCATCCTAACTACCCTTCTATCAAGGAACTAGTAGTTCCTTTACCGATCGATGTGATTAGTTTTCGAATATTTTGCTAGAATTAGTTTCATTTTTAGTGCAGTTTGGATTTGGAGTGGGCATCAAAATCTAAACTATGTAGAACATATTAAAAGTTTTATAGAAAAGCTCTTCATCTACAATCACGTAGAACATTCATCCTCCCCAAGATTATGGTGCAATGACAAAGTGTTTCCTAAGTTAATCAGGCATGCATCATTCAGAGCGTGAAGTAGTATACTGTTAGTGCTTCTCGATTTATCCTAATAATCATAAATAAAGACAAAATAATAACAAATAAAATTTTCCTTTAAAAACATACCATACAGCATAACAAAGATCATGTTCTATTATCACTCACTGAGATAAATAACAGAAATTGGAAAACTTCTAAAAGTCTCTCCTCTTCAAATGAATTGCAATTCGACCTGAAATAAACCTAATTTCATGGAAAGGATTACAAAGCAACTGAAATAACACTATATAATTCTACTGCAATTATGATTCGAAGACATCAGCAGTTAGTGATAAGGACCTTCAAAAAGTCAAAACGCGCCTGAAACAACATGCTTTTATGGCTCAAATGCAAAACATGAAGGAAAATCACATTAATAGTTTCAAAAAATAGAGTCAGAAAATAGGAAAAGATACACTGGTTGAACCAAAATCATCTCAAAATGGGCTCAGAAATAAAAGGAAATAAAGACTGAAATCTAAATTCAAATCCACTGAAATAGTTGATCCAAACATCATCAGAAATGGATTGATTGAACTAAAAGGAAAAGGTAAAATTCCAATAAACAAAATACCTTTTTGGTTGAAATGAACTTGAGCAGACCTGACAGCAACCAATGAAATAAGATAGCTAATGGCACAATTATGCCTACGAAACCATTGCAAAACTTCCAAGATATAGCATCCAAAATTTGAAAAATATTGTACAAACTGCTTACAGATGCAACCACATAAATGCAATATGGAAGGCACATTTGAAGTCCTTCTTAACATCTAGGGATTTCTCTAAGTGGAAGCATGGGCCTTGCTGGAGTTGGAGAAGAACCGGAAGGAGAACCAATATGCAGAGGGAAGGACAAACTGATCTCATCTAAGACATCTGAGCCAGGAGGGTCATCCTTGATCATTGTTCTGAAGGAAATTGAGCCAGGCTTTGTAGAGACATCAGAGCTCCTCCTAGTGTCTCGACTGTAGCTCTGATTGGCCACAAATGATGTGCTGTCGTTGTAATAGTCATCAAATGGCAAGTCAACCATTCCTCTCTCCAGATTTCTTCCCAGAGCCATAGAATCTGCCACTGGCAAGTAGACCAGTGTAGTGATGCCAATCGCTGTGCAAAACAACATGATCAAAAAGGCCAAGAATACAATCAGCTCATATGCCAGGTGGCCTGGTTGAGGTAGGACAGAGAAACCTAGGAGAAGCAGCCTCACTGGAAGAGAAAAAATAACAGAGGATACAAGCCAATAGAGCCTCCGGAGAAGCTGTTTGTTGACCACTGATAAGTACACCCGCATCCCAATGCACACAATATAGATGATCAAGACTGCATGAAAAATCCCTAAAAGAATAGTGCTGAAAAGAGGATAAATGCATACACATTGATCTCCAATCAAGATATTAGCTTTTGTGAAGTATTTATCCTTCCGTCCACTACTCTTATTAATGCGGAAAAGCTTGGGTCCAGCAAAAGCCAGGGCAAGTTGCATGATAAAATATGGAAGGCAGTATATGAAGATATAACCAATGGTTTTCTTGTTCCATCCCTGGGACAGAGTGCCTGAATCCCTCTTCTGCAATGAGGCGCGTAGAAGGAAAATCATTGTAAGAAAGACAGAAGGTTCTGAAAACCCGAGATTGAAGAGGATGTAAAGCTTGCACAAACTCCTCTGCCATGTCAAGCTGAAGATCAACCTTTTCAAGAAACTTAGCCTAGCAATTTCACTTAAGCTCCAACAAACTGCAAGTATAACAAGAAAAATGCGGGTGGCCCAGGGCCCATTAAAGAAAACAAGCTGGAGAAAACCCCTCTGCCGAATCTGTGCACGCAAGCGGGCAACTTGGTAGATGCATATTATAGCAAAAATATGGAACAATATCACAAGAGAAATGGTCAATGCGCCGAACGCATTAGCAGTGGATCTGGTCAGGGGCATCACACAGAACACAAATTCCACACATGCTCTCTCCAAGCATCAATACTTGAGGGCCAAAGAAACCCACAAACAGATGCTTTCACAAAGGTCCAGCACAAAAAATGCTGTCTTCAATATGACCAAAACTGGTCTAAGGCCTATTATATAAAAACTTGAGTCCTAGAAACTTCAGGAAGTAAATACATCTCGAACAACATGAGAATTCCCATAGCTCATTAAAATGCTAGCCAATAAGTGTGATTTGAACAGACAGCTAAGAGGAGGTTAATCAATAAATTCATGTCATCCATCCAGGGTCATGGCACCTGGGAAAGTTTAAGCCTTTAGGTAAGCATATTATCAAGTTACCATAATTAAGAATATCAATGTACAAAAAATTCAAGCATGAGCGTTTCCAGAAAAATGTCAGTACATAAAACATAAATATAACTGAGAAAAGAAAGAATGTAAGGAGCACAATAAAATATTTGCAATTAGATTTAGTTGAACATCCAGGAAACTAAGAGGAGCTAAATCATTCAATCAATGACAAACATATCCATGGTCATGGCACCTAGGAAAGTTGTCATGTCACTTAGGAAACTTCAAGTTCTTTAGGTAAGTAGAATGTTATACGAGTAAATATCATTAAGAATAAAAAGCAAATTTTAGTTTAAGGTTTTAAATATAAGTTTCAGGAGCATTTAAGGAGAACGTTAAATAAGTAAATATCACTAACAATACAAATAAAAACATTATAGTTTAAGCTGTTATATTTGAGTTTCAGGAGCATTTTATATCACTGTCCACTTCATATATTTAAAGGGAAAAAATTATAAGACTGTCGTACTGTTCTCTATATTTACAGAATAAAGTGTTATGTTGCTAGAAAATAATGTGTAAAAAAATAATTTAACAAAGATACAAATACTCAGATGAATTTGTGATATTACTAAAAAGACAAATTAAACAGAAAAGAAATATTATTCAGGAGCTCCAACAGATGATAAAAGGGCAGCCCGGTGCACGAAGCTCCCGCCATGCGGGGTCCGGGGAAAGGATCCATTGTACGCAGCCTTACCTTGCCTTTGGCAAGAGGCTGTTTCTAGGATTTGAACCCGTGACCTCTAGGTCACATGGCAGCAACCTTACCGTTGTACCAAGGCGCCAACAGATGATAAAATGTGAGAAAATATATTGACTTGAATTTTACTATATAATCATGGAGCTCAATGCAGGAATAAGGTCCAGGTAGGAACCACCAAATAGTTGGTAAAATAAAAATATATAGCCTGATGATCAACGAAAAAACAAGAGAATCATCTCATTCATAATGATCAAGAGATTCAAACACTATGGAATTGCTAAATGGTATGCTGCTTTCACTGTTTGATGGCACAAGGTTGTGGATCTACAGAAATTTTGGAAAATACCTTATGGAGATACTTTTACTAGCAAAGTGTCAAGTAATTATTAATAAACAAAAAAAAAACTAACATTATTCTCTAGCAAGCCCATACAGAGCTGTGTAGAGCTGGCCAATAGCAAAGCGACAATATTATTTTTCTCAATCCTTGTCATATGTTGAATTCAAATTGGTTATCATCAACTATGTATTTTCACTGATTAGATTGTTTTTTGATACTCCAAGTTTCCAAGCATTGCCTGACTAATCCTAGAGGTAGATGACCTTCTTTCCCGGTTCACCTACGGAGTAAATCCGGAGCGCAACTAATGCACACTCAGAGGATGACCTTCAAGATATTCGTCCCATTTGGGATTCAAACTCTGGTCATCTTATTTGTTCATTGAGTGTTTTACCACTGCACCACACTTATGGGTGTAAAAAAAAATTCTTATCATCATTAACTTTGTGATTTCACTTTGTTATATCATTATACTTTTATCATATGATATAAATTGCATCTTTTTTCCTTCTTTTATAATAGATTCAATTTGTTTAATATATTGGGTTTAATTTTATTTCTTAATGGATTAGATTTACTTTTCATTTGTCAGCTTACCTTCAAAGTTTTCTTTTTTATTTTTAGAATCATATAAAATAAGATGCATATCAAATCATATTGAACTAAATCAAATCATTAGATTCTTTTCACCTCTAATTCTTATGTAAGAATTGTATCATTTTAGATGTGAATCATATGTATTGTACGATAAGAACCATGAATCGTATATTTTTAACAACTATGCTATTGAGTTTGTGATTGATAGCCCATCTAATCAATATACAATATTATGGTATGAGTAGTCATAGGTTTTTATAAAGAAAATGCTCCAATTTGAGTTCAATCACACCCATATCCAATTGTGTATTTGGTCAAGGATAAAACTAAAAATAGAAAAGAGTGGAAGTTTCTCTTCTATCTCAAACAAAGTGTGCTCAATGTAGGGAAATCAAATCTAATTCCGAGAGATTTAAATCGCATAGTTCCTAAAGACTGAAGACAACAAAAATAATCACAATAGTTAGACCAACAAGATAGGAGATCCTAATGGTGGTGCAAGAGATAGCATAAATTATATCTTTTACAAAAAGGAACATGCTCAATGAAACCACTGCTAAACACAAGTCATGGTTAGCAAAGGAATAAAATAATTTAGATAACTCCCTTGCACTTGTCTATTATGAATCCAATTTGGGTAATGTTATACCTAACACATGGTGTTTTGCTGGTGGTGCAACTACTAATTTTGCTATGACCTTACATAAATTTATAATGTATTCCAAGTGCAATGAAAACTAAGCTAGATAAAGTTCTAGTTTTAACCATACAGGATGATCAGATCGAGCTGTCATCTCATGATGTAATGAATGATTATGCAACGCCTAAATCCTATAACGCTCTATAGGAGATTGTTTGCCATTTTGTATCTAATATAAAGGGTAGGTCCTCTTCCCTCTCAATTTGTTCGTCTGTTCGACCCATACAAGGCCGTTAAAGGACTGAGAAGGAAGATGAAGACCAAGTCATTGAGAGAACTCAAGATGAGATAGACACAAATCATGGGAAAATGTTATGGTTGCGATTATATAATTTTATTTTTGGTACAAATCTGGCATGGTGATTTTAGATAAAGAAATATTCTCTTATAGGCAGAAATACATGCTACAACTCATAGTCGACTTTAAAGTGAACCTCATCAGACATTACGTGGAAGGGAAAAACTCTTCGGTTCATATAAATTGAAATATCCCCCTACACCATATCACAAACTTGTAAAATGAAAGGAAAACGTCTAATGCAAATTGAAGACGTCTAAACCCGACTACTTTAACAGCAGAGACCACTTCAACTCGAAAATTAAGAACAAAAAGGAAGGAGATCCAAAGCAAAGAATTCCCTTCCACATGAGCTTCAAACTAAGCAGGCAACAAAGAACAGCACTTAAAAAGCGCACAACATAATTAAATGCCAGGCAAAAAGTTGAAGGAACAGTACTGTGAAGAGAAAACGTCGAACCTAGATAGAAATCAAAAATAATTCGAGCGGCAGGGAAGAACACCAAACCTCGAGCACCGCTAGGACCAAGGACGGAACAAGGTCCAGTGCCCCGCGGCTCCAGAGGGAGCCTCCTGCTGCGGAGAAGCCCGATCTAGCGCGCACTGGAGGAGAAACCGGGCGGCGGAAGACGAGTGAAAAACCCTAACGGGCGGCGACGGCAGAGGCGGGAGCGTGAGAGACAGCGAGGAGGATGAGCACGAGCAACACAGCATGACAGCAAAGCCAGAAGTGAGAGCGGCTGATCGAGGGAAGCGGAGGGCGTCAGCCAGGGAGGTGGGTTGTGCTGGTTTGGTTGATGACAGTCTGTCACCAGCTGTCAGGTCACTCGGGACCACAGTCGGTGGCTCGGACTTATCGGAGCCGAGGTGGCAAACCCTGACGCAACCCAACTGTTACGTTGCCCGTGGCACGACACGCAAGCAGGACGAAAGGGTAGTGTGAAGGGCAAAAATAAAAAAGACCTCTAATTATCGGAATTGTTAAAAGCACACCCTTTTATTAAAAGTCAAAACCGTGCTTTAATTTCAGAAATATCATTTTTATTTCAACTGTTAAAATAAATTAATTTAAATTTGATAAAAATTATTATACATATAGTATTTTTATATTTAAAAATACTTTAATAATTGGATCAAAATTATTTAAATCCTTTATCAGCTTAAAATTGAGTAAGTAACCTTGTTTTTCTCCTTTTTAAAAGTCATTAATGTTTTTGGTTAAAACTTCAATAAAATATGGAATCCATCCCCTAATAGTCTATACGATCGGTCTCATGATCATCTATGAGTAATATGACCATTTTGAATAATATGACCATTGTGAATATTAAAATTTCAAATAAAAAAATAGTCATATAGTAAATATTAGCTAAATTTATTATACAACCATTTTGAGTAATATGATCATTTTCAAAGTATATATGAAGTAAAATAAGTATATTTATATATTTATATTTAAAATTTAGAAGAAAATGATTATATAAAAGTTTTGAATAAATTTATTATAATCATTTTTTACTAAAAATTTATTTAAAAAAAATTCCAGTGTCAATTTAATCCATTAAAAAAAATAAATTTTAGTTACGAATTTTACAACGAATTTTAAAAATAAAGTTATCATAAAATTTTTTGCGATGAATAAATTCTCATTGCTATTAAATTGTTGTCAATTTCTGCAATGAAAATTTGTAATTTCGTTGTAATATTTGACTACGAAAATGAATTTTGTCATCAAGTTCGTCATCAATCGACGACGAACTGATATTCATCGCAGATTGGCGGTGAACTAGTGTTCACTACTAATTGGAGATCAACTCAAGTTCATCGCAGAATGGCAACCACTACAAAAAATAATTTTTTAGGTACGAAAATTAACGACAAAATATTTTCGTCGTAAATTTGTAACAAAGTTTACGACAGATAATATTTTCGTTGCTATTTAGCGACAACTTTTGTGACGCCATTTCTTTGTTGCTAATTCTACAACATATCAAATTCGTCATAAATTTCGTTATGAAAACATCTTTTTATAACAAAATTGCAACGAAAAAATATTTCGTCGTCAATTGACGACGAAATAATTATTCGTTGTAATTTTACGATGAATTTTTTTCGTCATGAAATTGAGATGAAATATTTTTTGGTCGCCAAAATTTGAATCTATATTTCATCGTCAAATTGACAACGAATTTTAAGTTTCATCACCAATTTGACGACGAATCCGATTTTCGTTGTCAAATTTGGCAACGAATCTTTTTTTCATTGTTAATTTGGTGATAAAATTTAAAATTCATCATAAAGTTAGCGATGAATTTAGTAATGAAAATCATTCATCGTCAAAATTGATGACAAAATAATTATTCATCATAATTTTGAGATGAATTTTTTTTATCGTGAAACTATGATGAAATATTTTTTTGATCATCAAAATTTGATTACGAATTTGTATTTCACGGCTATGATGAATTTTAAAATTGTCATCAAATTTAACTATGAATCTATTTTGATCCCAAAATTTAACGATGAAAATCTTAAAATTCAAATTGGCGACGAAAACCATTCGTAGCCAAAATTTGACATAAACCCTAAATCTAAACTGCCGACTTTTCCTTCTCGCGTTTTCTCTTCCCACATAGCGTTTTCTCCCTCCGCCGTCGTAAATCGCCGCCGTCACCGCGTTTTTGCCGGATCCCTCCAAAGAACGAAGCTTCCGTCGCATCTAGAGCTAGGTATGCTTCCCCTTCCTCCTTCCTCCCTTCAGTTGGCCGGCCGGATCATATTTCTCGGCGCCGGGCCGTTGCCCGCAACCCGTCGGCCGTTGGCCAGGGGCGGGTCTCGGCCGCTGGCCACGCCGCTGCCTGCCGTTTACAATCCACTGTTCCAGTATATTTAGGCTAGGCCGAATGTTCATTGAATGACTCCACTGGTTGTTACTCGTAGATTCATATATGTTTACGGTGTCATAGCCATGCATAGTTTGATCGTTCATGCTATCATGTTTCTCCCCAAAGCTAATATTACAATCTAATTAGCTTCTTGTTTGATGGTGATGGTGGGTACAAGTACAAGACTCTGCCTCCTTGTGGTACCTTAGAAATATTAGCAAAAGAATTTTGCTCTTTAATTGGTTCCTCATCACTACCATCATTCGATATATCCATGTATCAAATAGGACATTTAACCAAAGGTCCAAACAAAAAATGGCAATTCTCCTCAAAAACACTGACCAAAGAGCTAACAAAGAATAGCATTCTCCTTAAAATTCTTTTTTCTCAAAACGTACTGCTTGTGAGGTCTAGCTTCTTGACATTTTTGCTGGGGATAAGCATGTCATAGAATTGCAATGTGCATTAGTTTATCTCATATTGAAGAATTACTACAAACAACTATGCAATAATCCATCAACATTGATAATATTGATGTGAAATATAACCATTTCATTGCCTCAAGAGTAGATGATTTACTTTTTGTTTTGGTTGATGGAGCATGAAAGTAAGAATATAATTTACGACACTTTCTTCTTCTTCTTTTTCCTGTGAAAACTTCTCTTATAAGAGAACAGGAGTATGGTATTGAAATTCTATTCTGACCAGAATTATACACCAAAAAAATGCAACATTATTTATATGCCAATGACCTATATCTGCAAACTAACTCACGTGCATTCTTTGAGAATCAGAAAGTAGAAATTTCTACGGGCATGAATAAATGACAGAAATCGATTTTTCTCATCTTATAATAGAGCAATAGTGCTTATTTCACTTTAAAAAAAAATGAGGATCTATTTAGGCATGTAGTATGAGAAAAAGAAGAATAGGTTTAAATCGTATTAAGACAATCTTGACGAAGAACCTTGAGAAATGAAGCAACATCACCAGGCCACACTTATCAGTACAAAATTAGTGATGTTAAGCCTTGCTGGCTTTGAAGTGATCAATATAATCAATTGTGAAGGTACATTTTGATTTAAATCTGATCTTAAAAAATTAAGCAAAGTCAAACAAAAAAATTGAACGCCCACAATCAATAGCACGTTTATGCATGGTAATTTGCAGCCAGTAGATCCTGCAATACCAACAGCAAAGACCAAAGACCAAAGATCCACCATGCGAATCGAAAAAAAGCGTAACTAGCCGATTAAGTTATCGCCATTATAGAACGCAAATTCACGGCCTAAAATAAGCAATATCCAGTATCCAGAACGAATGACAACTCAAATCCAAACATCACGAAGAAACCATATACTATAACTAAGAACTAGTAAAAATGATAAACCTAGCACCAAAAATAATAAATCTTACCAGATAAAGTTCTAGGGGATTGCTGGAGTGGCCGAGTGGAGGGTGAATGAGATTCGGCGCGGAGAGCACTGAGAACAACCAGCGACGGAGCAACTGAGCAAGGAAGAAAGAGTAGAAGACCACTCACCAGCGACGACGAACGGCTGAGCGAGGCGGATGAGAGGGAAGGGAACGAAGAAGCGGAGAGGATGGGAGGAAGAGAACAATCAGCGACAATGAGCAGTAGCGACGAAGCGAGGCCGACGGAGCGATGCCGATGGGGAGGGAAAGGAAGTAAGGAACGCTGCGGCGAAAATGGGATAGGGATGCGATTCGGGAAGAGAAACAGAAAAAGTAGCAGTTTCCTTACGCCGTTGCCATTAGATCTGTGTTTTTTTTAACAGCCGTTGGATTACATTTAGGGTATTATTATTGATAAATTTTCTTTAACAGTTAACACTTAGTAGCAGTTTAAAATTTTTATTAATTTTTTTAGGGCCCGCGGGCCAACCCGAGCCCGCCACGGGTTGGCCCGCCTAAACCCGCGGCCCGCTTGGGTTGATCCGCTTAAGCCCGCCAGATGATGGGTTTAAATTTATAACCCGACCCGCTTAAATTTGTTGGTGGGCTGGGGGCCAACCCAACGCAC
>NC_133864.1:20965359-20970238 GCF_044706935.1 Curcuma longa
AATCTTTCAAACTTAAATATTTTCAAATTTAATTAATTTTCAAAACTCAAATATTTTTTAAATTTAATTAATTTTCAAAACTTAAACATTTTTAAAACTTAAATATTTTTTAAAGACTTAAATAGTTTTTAAAGACTTAAATATTTTTAAAACTTAAATATCTTAATTAATTTTTTAAAACTTAAATATTTTAAGAACACTCAAAACTTAAACACATTTACAAATAATTTTAATTCTAAATTTTTTAAAGTCAAAATCCACAAAATCCAACTAAGTATTTCGATGTGTAGGAACACAAGAAATTGGACAAGTGGATGTTGGATAGTGGATGCTCCAAACATATGATTGGAGACCAATCAAAATTTACAAAACTCAAGTTCAAAGATCTAGAGTTCGTTGCCTTCGGAAACAACAATAAACTGAAAGTAATTAGATCAGGTAACATCGAACTAGACTCCAATTTTATAATTAAGAAGGTACTTTTGGTTGCAAAGTTTGAGTTCAATCTACTTAGTATAAGTCAGCTGTGTGTCAGGTTACACAGTTAGGTTCACCAAAACTAAATGCTTAATCAAAAATATAGGAAATCCAGGAATTAAGTTAACTGGAATAAGGAAAAATAATATCTATAACATTGACCTACCCATATCCTCAAATAAGTGTTTATTAACACAACAAGAGAAAATTAGGTTGTGGCACAGAAGATTAGGCCACACACATGTCAGACTTATTTCAAAAATAAGTCACAATGGATTAGTAAGAGGCCTATCAAACTTAATAAACTTAGAAAACGAAATTTGTAATGCTTGTCAACAAAGAAAACAAACCAAATCTTCACATAAGACAACTAGTCAAACTCAATCCAATTCGATCCTTGAATTATTGCACTTAGACCTATTTGACTCTCATGGGGCCAAGTCACTAAGCGGAAATCAATACTGCTTAGTAATAATCGACGATTACTCAAGGTTCACTTGGGTAAAATTTTTAAAGATTAAAGATGAAACCTTTGAAAAATTTACAACATTATGTAAACTACTAAAAAATAAAAAAGACTTAAAAATCAAAAGAATTCGTAGTGATCATGGTGGTGAATTTAAAAATGCCAAATTCACTAAATTTTGTTAAGACAACAGAAACCACCATGAATTCTCTTACCCTAAAATCCCACAACAAAATGAGATAGTTGAACGGAAAAATTAAATCCTATAAGAAGCCGCTCGAACCATGTTAAATGAAAACAGACTCGCTATGTATTCCAATTAGGTTCATATTATGGTCTTTTATAAATACGATGTAGAATTCAAATTCATAGGTAGATAGTGTCTCTCAATCGTCAAATTAGCATGCATAAATTTAACATTGCAATTCAGTACCCTATTTCTGTAAAAGGTGAAATTTATCATCTCTAACGGTTTCATACGATTGGCTCACATAATCATCTATGAGGAGACAAATCGGAAAACCTACAATTGAGACTATGCGGAGGTGCAATCCAGTACCCTAGAATGTTATGGAGATGACTGAATGTCAAAGAACAAGGCCTTAATTAAGAAATTGATAATTGAGAAACATTATAAGGATTTAGAAAAAGTAAGAACTGAGAGGGATCAAATAGCTTAAATTTAGAGATAATCTAAGAAACACATCGAATTGTCGCACTGTTGAATGATCACGCCAGTGAACTGATATAGGACGTTGGCTCCGGCGGTATGGGCACGGCCACGGCGCCGTCCAGCATTTGCGCCACCTTTTGCATCGTCGGCCGCATCGACGGCTCCTCCTGCACGCACCACAGCGCCACCTTCACGAACCTCTCCACCCTCCTCATGTCCATTGCCGCCTCCTCGTCCCCCTCCACCACCACCTCCAACCTCCCCTCCCGGAACTCGTCGTTCACCCAATCCGTCAGTATCGCCTCCTCCGCAGCCTCCCCCAACCCCAACTCCACGTTCCTCCGGCAGCACACGATCTCCAGCAGCATCACGCCGAAACTGTACACGTCCACCTTCGCCGTCACGCCCGCCTTCCTGAACCACTCCGGCGCCACGTACCCCTTGGTTCCCCTAATGTCCGTCCTGGTCCGAGACTGATCCCGCTTCAGAAGCTTCGCCAACCCGAAGTCCGAGATCTTGGGAGTGAATTGGTCGTCCAACAGAACGTTTTGTGGTTTGATGTCGCAGTGGATGATCTGCCCCACGCATTCCTCGTGCAAGTAGAGGAGCCCTCTTGCTACTCCGATTGCGATTTCGGCGCGTTGATCCCAGCTCGGCCTTGGATCTCCGGTGAGCCACTCCATCAGCGAGCCGTGGTTCATGAACTCGTACACCAGCAGCCGTTCGGTGCCTTGGCAACAGAACCCGACAAGTCTCACTAGATTCTTGTGATAGGTCTGCCCAATGGATTTGACTTCGTTCGCGAATTCCTTCTCTGTTTCCTGCAACACCTTGTCGAGCTTCTTGACGGCGACGCAAGTGGCGGCTTCGTCTTCCAAGAAACCCTTGTAGACTATGCCGGAAGCTCCCCTTCCGAGCTCCTCCCTGAAGCCATGGGTGGCTTCTTCGAGCTCCTTGTAGGTAAAAGATCGTAGGCCGGACACCGGCAATCCAGCAACAAGTCGATCTTTTTTACCCAATTTTTTATTATAGTTATAGGAGAAAAAGGCAACGACGCATATTGACAGGAGAAACACAAGAACGGAGCTCCCAAGTAACAACATTCCAACAAGTAGCCAACTCTTGCCTTTCTCCCTTGACGGCGATGACGAAGAAGAGATTGAAGGATTACCTCCTCTTGCTACTTTGATCAGCGCTCTGCTGTTTTCGGAGTTTCCAATTCTTCCATTGCTGAGGGGAAACCTCTTCTTGAAGCAATCGCCACCGGGATTATAAATAGCGAGCGCGCAAAAGCAATCGATCAAGCATTCTCGTCTGCAGCGGTCCTCGTCCATGGGCGAGTAGCGCTCGTAATCCGCCAAGGGCCAGTCCACATTGATCAGGGTGGTGAAATCGAAGAGATTCGCGGCCTCTGTTTCGTTTGCGTCGCAGTTCTGCACAGGAAAATCCGGCTTGCAGCCTTTGTACTTGTAATTGGAATCGAGGAAGGAGTAATTTGGTGGACAATGGCAGTCGACTTTCGATTCTTCGTTCACTTGGCAATAGCTATTGTACCCGCAGATGCCACTCCCCCATTCTGAGGTTCCTTGATTGCAGATGTCCTTTGGCTCGTAGTCCACCACGTTCCACTCGTCCCTCCACAGACCGGTCGTTGTTCCGGAGACGTTCCGGGAGCGGACGTACTGCCGGAAGACCCCGTCGGAGTCCAGAGTCGCCCGATGATAGAAATTGACCAGCGACAACGGCACCGACATGGACGTGAAGTTGACGAGGCTGTCGTTTCTCAGCGCGATGTACACGCTGCTGTTTGTTTGGTCGAAGATGAGCCGGGCGCCGTCGCCGCCGGTGTTGCTCTCCCAGTACGCTTCGTATTGGTAACCCGATGGGACGGCGGCAACGTGCAAGATGAGGTTGCCGTCGCTCTGCAGGTAGAGGACAAACCGGCCAGGGGAGTAATCCGTGTCCGTGAGGCGTGACCAAAGCCTGCTGTTGAGGCCCAACGCCTGCGATGGCAGCAGAGTGTCGGTGGGCTCCTGGAAGCTCTGCCACCGCAGAGAGCCATCGGTGCCGACAAGCACGAAGTTTCCGTTGTCGAGCATGGCTCCATAGGCGGCGTTGTTGACGCCAGTGGCGCCCCACACGGTGCTGGTTTGATCGCTGAGGACGAGTTGGCCGTCCTCGGTCAGTTGGACGCTGGCGCCGGCTGAGGCTTTCACCGGACTTTTGCCGTTGGCGTACCAAACTACCGTTTTTTTGGCGTACCAAACTACCGTTTTTTCCGGGATCTTGTCGAACCAGATTGCGAGGAGGAAGCTATTGCTGTCTGTCTCGAGGGGACGAAATCCGAAGGCAAAGTCGCCAGAGGGAGAGAGCCATGAGGTGGGTTGGCCGAGAGGAGTGAGGGAGGATCCCAAGCTTACATTACGGTATCTTTGAGCGCAGGAGAAACTGCAAGATATCATCAAAAGGAGATAACAAACACGGAGGAAGAAGAACAAGGAGGAGGAGAACGTCACCATGAGAGCTAGCTAGATCTCGGTAGGTAGTGGGTGATGCCGGCCCTGCATTATTTACTTATATAATTGCGATTGAGCGCGTTGTTCATTCATCATTGACTTTGAAAGTTAAGCACGTACGCTTGTAAAATTGATGGAAAATATGACTTTTCTGCGGTATAAAGATAAATCAACAGGAATTAGTCGATGGATATAAAGATAAATCAAACTTGTTTAATTTAATTCTGCATGCGTGTTGAAATCATACCGCCGACGACTATCGGAGAAGTGGGCCCTGCTTGTTGAAATCAAAAGTAAAGATAAATCAAACTTGACATATGTTAGCTATAATTTAATTAGCGTATTAAGTTGTTTAAATATATTTATTAAAACAATATTATTACGGATATAGTAATTATAAATGGTATTTGTATTATAATTTTTTAAATTCAAATCAAGTGCAATAAATATTTATATTATTGTTTCACACTTATTATTCCTACAAACTTAAAAAGGAAGTTATGCAAAAATATTATCTAATTACTAGCTAGTTTGATAAAGATATATGTTAGTGAGTTAATCTTGTATGGATATATAAGAAATTGACAATATAATTGTTGCTCACCGTATTATTCAAAGAAAGTAACAATTAATTTTCATATATTTTGTGGAAACATAAAAAAACCTAGATCTGTAATAAAATATGTCACTACAAGAATTATGGTACAATTGTACTGCATCCGCAATTTGTACTGCAGTTTGTACTGT
>NC_133864.1:20970338-20974741 GCF_044706935.1 Curcuma longa
ATTTTTAGTAATTTTTGAAGTTTTTGATATTTAGAGTAGTTTTGAAAAGTTTTATTTTTTTTTTAGAATTTTTTAAATCCGTTTAGGATGTTTAGGATTTGGAGTTTGTTAAAAAAACTTTCTTTAATTCTTTTCTTTTAGAGTTTGTTAAGAAATTTTCCTTTTTATGAGGAATCTTTCTTTTAGAGTTTGTTAAGAAATTTTTCTTTTTACGAGGAATCTTTCTTAGAGTTTGGGTCTATATAAACATGTTATGAGTTGATGTTTAGGAGGAGAAGTTTTGGTTTAATAATAATTTCGACAATGTCGTTTATTTCCCTATCTCCTGTTATTCTTCTGAATTAACAGATTTTAGAAGATTGTTTCCGGCGTTCGTAGTTGAATCAACAGATTCAATATTACCCCCGGGATAATTGCTATCCCGTCCGGCGTCAATTGGTATCATAAAAAATGGAGGCTTCATTTTAATTCAGAAGAATAACAAGAGATAGGGAAATAAACGGCATTGCCGAAAATATTATTAAACCAAAACTTCTTTTCTTAAAACATCAACTTATAAAATGTTTATATAGACCCAAAATCTAAGAAAGATTCCTCATAAAAAGAAAAATTTCCTAACAAACTCTAAAAGAAAGATTCCTCATAAAAAAGAAAAATTTCTTAACAAACTCTAAAAGAAAGATTCCTCATAAAAAAGAAAAATTTCTTAACAGACTCAATCCTAAAAATCCTAAACGAATTTAAAAACTCTTAAAATAAAAAAATAGAATTTTTTAAAACTATTCTAAATACCAAAAACTCCAAAAATTGTTAAAAATAAAAATTATCAAAATTAATAATAAAAATCTTTGGATGCTCCTGCATTAGTTGCCCCAGGTTGAAAGAAACTCATCCTCAAATTTAGAGTAGTATTAGGTGGTCACCCAGGAAGAAGATAGTCTTGTACCAAATCAATAAAATTCATTAGTAGTTGCTGGGCTTTAGAAATTCTCGTCGATTCGCTGACGAATATAACATCAGGAGGCCACGGGTTGATCATCTTCCTTGTTGGTAGCCTTATTCGTCCTTTTTCAAAGCCTGAAAGAGAGGTTAATAGCCTCGATTTCTTCTCATCACAGCTCAAAGGGGAATATAATTGTATCGAAAGACATAAACTAATCATGTTGCTAGATGCTCCTGTATCAGACGACCCAGGTTGAAAAGAACTCATCCTCAAGTTCAGGATAGTGTCTTCAAAATAAAAAATCTTTAAGTGCTGATGAATCAAAAGTCGTCGCGTAAGTGGTGGAATAGGAGGAAGATCCTCTGATATTAACTCATTCAAATCTCTAGTCGGTTGTTGTACTTCTGATCAAACATAAACTGCATCCTCAGATAGCCTGTCATCTAGAATCTTACAATCATCACCATAAAATACCTCATCATTTATTGGCTCGCTAATTGACTCAATCTCATCTTCATCATAAATTGGATCGCCTACTATTTCGATCTTGTCGTCGATATCTTTCTCAAGAAAATTTGTATCCAAGTATAAATAAAAGAATTTACGACCTTTAAGATTTTGGGTACTACGATCACAGTATGAGGCTTCCTCATTTGGAACCTGCCTATCACGATCTTGACCACATACCTCACGATCTTCAAGATCTTGTGCTGTCTGACGTTGGAACTCAGTTTTGTCTTCATCATAAATTGGATCACCGACTATTTCGATCTTGTCGTCCATATCTTTCTCAAGAAGAATTGTATCCAAGTAAAAAAAAAGAACTTATGACCTTTAAGATTTCGAGCACTACGATCACAGTGTGAGGCTTCTTCATCTGGAAATTGCCTATCACGATCTTGACCACGTACCTCATGATCTTCAAGATCTTGCACCACTAGACGCTGGAATAACTTCGTAACTTATCTCTGTGGATCAAGAATCTTGTCTTGGATATTATGATGACGGTATGAGACTTCCTTTGCCGGAACCTGTCTGTCACGACCACGATAACAACCATGACGACAATCCATCGGATCTTGAGAGCTCTGATACCAATTGTTAGTACTGATGGAATCAGAATATCTCCACAATAGTATGATATTGTCCACTTTAGGCCTAAGCCCTCATGATTTTGTTCTTGGGCTCTCCCCATTCCAAGGGACTTGGGCCCGATCTATCGTTGAGGACACTTCTCCAGACTACAACTCAAACAGATTCAACCGTCAAATTCCCAAGCTGGGCTGATCCCGGTTCACTCGCCATTACTAGGAGAATCCTTGTAAGTTTTTCCTCCTCCGCTTATTTATATGCTTAAACTCGGTGGGTGGTCTCGCCTGACTTGAGGTCGCAACTAGGGCTGCATTCCTAAACAACCCGACTCGACGACAGTGCCTCGTCATGCGACATGGTCCGAGCCAGACGGGGCTCTCACCCTCCCCAGCACCCCATTCCAAGGGATTTATGAAAGATATCTCCATTAGCATGAGACCTTTTGGGGAGAGCCTAAAAATAAAGTCATGAGGGCTTAGGCCAAAAGTGGACAATATCATGCCATTGTAGAGATATTTTGATTCCATCGGTTCTAACAAGTGGTATCAAAGCGAGGCCGCTCTTCACCGGACTAACCGCCGGAAGAGCTATGATCTAGATCTAACCATGTGAGTTGAACCTTAAACAAAGGAAGTGGGTGCTCCCGTATCTGAATCAAGAGGGCTAGACACCAAGTAAAAAGTCCTAGTTGTGGCTAGGTAAGAAGTTCTAGTAGGTCGGGTGGACCGAGGGGCAGGAAGTCCTAGTAGGTCGGGTGGACCGAGGGGCAGAAAGTGCTGATGGGTCAAGGATTCGGACATAAAAAACGGAGGCTTGCTGTTTGAGAGGATCTATCACAACCAACTCAATTATGCCCTAAAAATGAATGATTATAACACAATTGGCTGATTTTTATACTATCTTAGTAGTAATAATTTATACTTTTTTCATAATAAAAAAGAACAAATTAATTTTATTAAAGTGAAATAAATTAATAATTTCATAATAAATTCATCTCAACTTATATAAAATTTGAATCAAATTTTATTTTATTTTTATTTTAAGAATCATCTCTAATTTATAAAAATTTGAAATAGATTTATTTCTATCTTAAAATTTTAAAAAAAATTATATAAAAGTTTTAAATTTTGCTTGTAATTAGTATTTATTTTTATTTAAAACTTTTTATTTATAATTTTGTTCAAATTTATTTTAATTTCTATCTCAAATTTCTTATCCTACATTATATTTTGTTAAAGTGAATTGGATTAATATTTTTGTAGTAAATTCATCTTTGATTTATCTAAATTTGAAACAGATTTTAATTCCGTCTTAAATTTTTATTAAATTTTAAATAGATGTTTTGATAGAAATTATACGGTTTCAAATTTCATTTATAATTTATATTTATTTTTATTTTAAAAAATTTATATATAATTTTGTATCAAATTTATTTTAAATTCCTCTCAATTTTTTTCTAAAAATTATATTTTATTAAAGTGAAATGGATTAATAATTTTATAGAAAATCCTTCTCTAATTTATCTAAATCTGAAATAGATTTTAATTTAGTTTTAAATTTTTATTAAATTTTAAATAAATATTTTGATAGAAATCATATGGTCTTAAATTCAATTTATAATTCATATTTATTTTTATTTATAAAAATTTATATATAATTTCGTATCAAATTATTTTAAATTCTGTCTTAATTTTTTTCTAAATGTTATTTTTTATTAAAGTGAAATGGATTAGTAATTTTGTAGCAAATCAATCTCTAATTTATCTAAATTTGAAACAGATTTTTATTCAATCTTAATTTTTATTAAATTTTAAACGAATATTTTGATAGAAATCATACAGTCTCAAATTCCGTTTATAATTCATATTTATTTTTATTTATAAAAATTTATATATAATTTCATATCAAATTTATTTTAAATTCTGCTTCAATTTTTTTTAAATGTTATATTTTATTAAAGTGAAATAGATTAGTAATTTTATAGCAAATCCGTCTCTAATTTATCTAAATCTAAAATAGATTTTAATTCTGTCTTAAATTTTTATTAAATTTTAAACTGATGTTTTGACAGAAATCATGTGGTCTCAACTTCTGTTTATAATTCTCATTTATTTTTATTTATAAAAATTTATATATAATTTCGTATCAAATTTATTTTAAATTTCGTCTCAATTTTTTTTTCAAATGTTATATTTTATTAAAATGAAACAGATTAATAATTTTATAGCAAATCTGTCTCTAATTTATCTAACTCTGAAATAAATTTTATTTCCGTCTTAAAAATGAAGCTCTATTTTCTTGCAGTGATACACAATGTGTTGGGATCATCCCGGTGCAATGCGCATGTCTACACGTTTCGTAAACGTGC
>NC_133864.1:20974841-21011559 GCF_044706935.1 Curcuma longa
TTAATTCTTTTCTTTTAGAGTTTGTTAAGAAATTTTTCTTTTTATAAGGAATTTTTTTTAGAGTTTGTTAAGAAATTTTCCTTTCTACGAGGAATCTTTCTTAGAGTTTGGGTCTATATAAACATGTTCTGAGTTGATATTTAGGAGGAGAAGTTTTGGTTTGATAATAATTTCGACAATGTCATTTATTTCCCTATCTCCTGTTATTCTTCTGAATTAACAGGTTTTAGAAGATTATTTTCGACGTTCGCAGTCGAACCAACAGATTCAATATTGCCCCCGGGATAATCGTTATCCCGTCCGGCGTCAATTGGTATCATAAAAAATGGAGGCTTCATTTTAATTTAGAAGAATAACAAGAGATAGGGAAATAAACGGCATTGTCGAAAATATTATTAAACCAAAACTTCGTTTCATAAAACATCAACTCATAAAATGTTTATATAGACCCAAACTCTAAGAAAAATTCCTCATAAAAGAAAAATTTCTTAACAAACTCTAAAAGAAAAATTTCTCATAAAAAAGAAAAATTTCTTAACAAACTCTAAAAGAAAGATTCATCATAAAAAGAAAAATTTCTTAACAGACTCAATCCTAAAAATCCTAAACGAATTTAAAAAATCTTAAAATAAAAAAATAGAATTTTTTAAAACTACTCTAAATACCAAAAACTTTAAAAAATTGTTAAAAATAAAAATGATCAAAATTAATAATAAAAATCTTTGGATGCTCCTGCATCAGTCGTCCCAGGTTGAAAGAAACTCATCCTTGAATTTAGAGTAGTGTCAGGTGGTCGTCCAGGAAGAAGATCGTCTTGCACCAAATCAATAAAATTCATTAGTAGTTGCTGGACTTTAAAAATTCTCGTCGATTCGCTGACGAATATAACATCAAGAGGCCACGGGTTGATCATCTTCCTTGTTGGTAGCCTTAATCATCCTTTTTCAAAGCCTGAAAGAGAGGTTAATAGCCTCGATTTCTTCTCATCACAGCTCAAAGGGGAATATAATTGTATCAAAAGACATAAACTAATCATGTTGCTAGATACTCCTGCATCAGACGACCCAGGTTGAAAAGAACTCATCCTCAAGTTCAGGATAGTGTCTTCAAAATAAAAAATCTTTAAATGCTGATGAATCAAAAGTCATCGCATAAGTGGTGGAATAGGAGAAAGATCCTCTGATAGTAACTCAGTCAAATCTCCAGTCGGTTGTTGTACTTCTGATCTAACATAAACTACATCTTCAGATAGTCTGTCATCTAGAATCTTACAATCATCACCATAAAATACCTCATCATATATTGGTTCGCTAATTGATTTGGTCTCATCTTCATCATAAATTGGATCGCCGACTATTTCGATCTTGTCGTCGATATCTTTCTCAAGAAAATTTGTATCCAAGTATAAATAAAAGAATTTACGACCTTTAAGATTTTGGGCACTACGATCACAGTGTGAGGCTTCCTCATCTGGAACCTGCCTATCACGATCTTGACCATATACCTTACGATCTTCAAGATCTTGTGTCGTTAGACGTTGGAACTCAGTTTCATCTTCATCATAAATTGGATCACCGACTATTTCGATCTTGTCGTCCATATCTTTCTCAAGAAAAATTGTATCCAAGTAAAAAAAAGAACTTACGACCTTTAAGATTTCGAGCACTACGATCACAGTGTGAGACTTCCTCATCTGGAACTTGCTTATCATGATCTTGACCGCATACCTCATGATCTTCAAGATCTTGCACCGCTAGACACTGGAATAACTCCGTAACTTGTCTCTGTGGATCAAGAATCTCGTCTTGGGTATTACGATCACGGTATGAGACTTCCTCTGCTGGAACCTGTCTGTCACGACCACGATAACAACCATGACGACAATCCATCAGATCTTGAGAGCTTTGATACCAATTGTTAGTACTGATGGAATCAAAATATCTCCACAATGGTATGATATTATCCACTTTGGGCCTAAGCCCTCATGGCTTTATTCTTGGGCTCTCCCCATTCCAAGGGACTTGGGCCCGATCTGTCGCTGAGGACACTTCTCTAGACTACAACTCGAACAGATTCAATCGTCAAATTCTCAAGCTGGGCTGATCCCGGTTCACTCTCCGTTACTAGGGAAATCCTCGTAAGTTTCTCCTCCTCCACTTATTTATATGCTTAAACTCGGCGGATGGTCTCGCCTGACTTGGGGCCGCAACTGGGGTTGCATTCCCAAACAACCCGACTCGACGACAGTGCCTCGTCATGCGACATGGTCCGAGCCAGACGGGGCTCTCACCCTCCCCGACACCCCATTCCAAGGGACTTACGAAAGATATCTCCATTGGCATGAGGCCCTTTGGGGAGAGCCCAAAAATAAAGCCATGAGGGCTTAGGCCCAAAGTGGACAATATCATGTCATTGTGGAGATATTTTGATTCCATCGATTCTAACAAGTGGTATCAGAGCGAGCCCGCTCTTCACTGGACTAATCGTCGGAAGAGTCATGATCCAGATCTAACCATGTGGGTTGAACCTTAAACAAAGAAAGTGGGTGCTCCCGTGTCTGAATCAAGAAGACTAGACACCAGGTAAAAAGTCCTAGTTGTGGCTAGGCAGGAAGTTCTAGTAGGTCGGGTGAACTGAGGGGCAGGAAGTCCTAGTTGCTACTAGACAGGAAGTCCTAGTAGGTTGGGTGGATCGAGGGGCAGGAAGTCCTAGTAGGTCGGGTGGACAGAGGGGCAGAAAGTCCTGGTGGGTCAAGGATTTGGACATAAAAAACAGAGGCTTCCTATTTGAGAGGCTCTGTCACAACCAACTCAACTATGCCCCAAAAATGAATGATTATAACTCAATTGGCTAATTTTTGTACTATCTTAGTAATAATAATTTATACTTTTTTCATAATAAAGAAGAACAAATTAATTTTATTAAATTAAAATAAATTAATAATTTCATAATAAATTCATCTCAACTTATATAAAATTTGAATCAAATTTTATTTTTATTTTAAGAATCATCTCTAATTTATATAAATTTGAAATAGATTTATTTCTATCTCAAAATTATAAATAAAAATTATATAGTTTTAAATTTTATTTGTAATTAGTATTTATTTTTGTTTAAAAATTTTTATTTATAATTTCATTTCAAATTTATTTTAACTTCCATCTCAAATTTCTTATCGTACATTATATTTTATTAAAGTGAAATAGATTAATATTTTTGTAGTAAATTCATCTTTGATTTATCTAAATTTGAAATAGATTTTAATTCCATCTTAAATTTTTATTAAATTGTAAATAGATGTTTTGATAGAAATTATACGGTTTCAAATTTCATTTATAATTTACATTTATTTTTATTTTTAAAAATTTATATATAATTTTGTATCAAATTTATTTTAAATTCTGTCTCAATTTTTTCCTAAATATTATATTTTATTAAAGTGAAATGGATTAGTAATTTTGTAGAAAATCCATCTCTAATTTATCTAAATCTGAAATAGATTTTAATTTCATCTTAAATTTTTATTAAATTTTAAATAGATATTTTGACAGAAATCATACGGTCTCAAATTTAATTTATAATTCATATTTATTTTTATTTATAAAAATTTATATATAATTTTGTATCAAATTATTTTAAATTCTATCTTATTTTTTTTTCAAATGTTATATTTTATTAAAGTGAAATGGATTAGTAATTTTGTAGCAAATCCATCTCTAATTTATCTAAATTTGAAATAGATTTTTATTCAATCTTAAATTTTTTTATTAAATTTTAAACGGATGTTTTGACAGAAATCATATAGTCTCAAATTTCGTTTATAATTCATATTTATTTTTGTTTATAAAAATTTATATATAATTTCATATCAAATTTATTTTAAATTGTGTTTCAATTTTTTTTAAATGTTATATTTTATTAAAATGAAATAGATTAGTAATTTTGTAGCAAATCCGTCTCTAATTTATCTAAATCTAAAATAGATTTTAATTCCGTCTTAAATTTTTATTAAATTTTAAACGGATGTTTTAACAGAAATCATGCGGTAACTTCTGTTTATAATTCTTATTTATTTTTGTTTATAAAAATTTTCAAATCTAACACAATGAAATTAAAATTCATATATAGCATAATTTACATCACTATAAGAATGTACATTGCTATTGGCAATATAAGAAACGGCCATTTAGAATATTGACTTTTAAGGCAACAAAGAAAACGTTTAACACATCCTTAATAGTTCGTGCATAAATTGATTGATATATTTTACAATGAAAAAAATATTAACGTGTGTTACGGACATATACCATAAGCCTTCAAAAATGTCTTAATAAATTTAACGATCAAATTATAATAGAGCCGAATGTTTTAGCCTTCTAGAGAATCTCAAAAATGTATCTGCTTGAAGATAACTTTTGAAATATAAAAGAAGTTTTGGGTTTTCTTATTTCTAATCACCACTTGATTAGAAATAAGAAATTTGATTTCATTCAGTATAGCTATTTGCCTAGATTCTCGGTTTTCTTATTTCTCATCACCACTTGCTTCCAATGTAAGCAATCCGAGATTTTCTACATCAGATAAGCTTCCAATCTCGACAGTTAGCTATTCTGATCAATAAATGACATCCGAGATATCAACTCAATAGATAGATAGATAGATAGATAGATAGATAGATAGATACATGTAAACAATAGATTTATATATCTTAGTGGATGGATCTCCAACGTGTGGCCCCATGTTTGTGGACATCAATTCTGCCGGGTTCATTCTCCAGATCTATGTTTCACCCTTCTCCAATTCGATTCGACAGGAACTAAGTTCTTGTTCTGGTTTGATCAGTGACAATATATAAAATCAAGTATTGACTAACTGATGGGCATCCTATTGAAAGCCATGAAAGAAAGAGTCAACAAGGAAAAGATTCCTCTCTCGTTTTGTATCTGATTTTCATAACCTCTCTAATACCAAAGTTACAGTGGCATGATGGCATGATTATTCAAATACATTATTAATAATAATAACTGGTAAACCAAATCTCGGGCTGCCTCTGGATCCCAGCCAGCCAGCCAGCCAGCCAGCCAGCCAGCATGTATTATCGATTGCTGAACAAATAAATAAATAAATAATTGCTTTCTTGTGAATATTATTAATTTTTGTTGTTTGTTGATTCTGATGTGAGAGGATGGGAAATTGACACGTGAAGACAAAAGGAATGAAAAAAAAATGAATTTAATTATAGCAGCAGCCAAAAAGACACGAAACATCGTGACGAAACAGCTTCGTCGCCCACCGTCCATCATCGATCCAACGGGCAGGAGAAAGACATCGAAGTTATGATTGCCGTCGCATGGAGACGACCACGTCGGGCGGGGCCCATATATCTAGTTACCTCGCCTCTGCACGAATATGATTGGAGGTGTGTAGATCAAGGTATAAAGTAACGCGTGTTAAAACGATTAATTAGTCTAGTCTTCGTAATATTAAACGGGAAATTAAGAGAACTGTTGGAGTCTTTAACGCAGTGCCAGAAGAGGCAATCAAAGAGGAAAGTGGGTTAGAGAGAGAAGCAGAGCATCTCCATCGGCGGAGAACAAAACAAAAGAGAAAGATCCACCTCGAAACCCTCATCGTCTCCTCTCCGCTCTCTTTTTCCCTCCTCCAATTTTGTGAATCCGGATCCAGAAGACGCGGGAGGGATGAGGGAGGAGGAGGAGGAGGAGGAGGGCGGCGACTGGTTCGCGCGCTGGGAGGAGCAGCTGCCGTCGCCGGAGGAGCTCATGCCGCTCTCGCAATCCCTCATCACGCCCGGCCTCGCCCTAGCCTTCGACATACCCATCGCGGCCAGCAACCCCAGCCCCGCCATCTCCCCCCACCACCACCTCCACTTCCACTGCGCCGGCCCCGCGCTCACTTCCGCCTCCCCCAACAACCCCCCGGCGCTGCCGCCTCCTCCGGAGTTTGAGTCCTCCGATCTGAACTCCTCCGGTAGCGGCGGTGCCGGAGCTGGCGATGAGCCGGCGCGGACGCTCAAGAGGCCCCGCCTCGTCTGGACGCCGCAGCTGCACAAGCGGTTCGTCGACGCGGTCGCGCATCTCGGGATCAAGAACGCCGTTCCCAAGACCATAATGCAGCTCATGAGCGTCGACGGCCTCACGCGCGAGAACGTCGCGAGCCACCTCCAGAAGTATCGCCTCTATCTCAGGCGTATGCAGGGCCTCAGCTCCTCCTGCGGAGCCGGTAGCGGCGGCGGCGGCGGCCCGGTCTCCGCCGTCGACGCAGCCACCGACCAGTTGTTCGCAAGCGCCCCGGTGCCCCACCATTTTCTCAGCCGAGGAGGAGTCGCGGGGCCAGGGGCGCCGGAGCCGTTCCTGCCCTACGTGCCGGTGGCTGCGCTGCAGCACCACCAGCAGATCGCCGCCGCCATGCAGCAGCAACACTACCACCAGAGGCATTTGGGGCAACTCGGATCTCCCACTGGTAGCGGAGTCTTTGAGCACGGGTTCCTGAACCGGGCGGCGGTGTCACCATCGGGGATACATCAGATGGTAGGAGCAGCGTCTGGAATAGGGTTGGTGCAGCACACTGCCTCACCAGCCACCAATTTTTCCGATGATTTGGAGACTTCCGGAAGGGAAAGCAATGGTGAGAGGAAGGTGCTGACCCTGTTTCCGACAGGTGAGGACTGATTGCGCTTCTCTTTCTCCCTAGTCTACTTCGACTATCATGTTTAGGAGGTGCCAATTAGATAATTAAGGCCCAGGAATAGTCTTCTCTACTTGGTTCTTGGCGTCATAATCCTATGTTCTTGGTAGGCCGGCGTGGTAAGATTGCAGAGGAAACTAATGCGTGCTTGTTCTCCACATTGGAATTGGATCAGGAGTCGTTAAGTCCCCCTAAAAGCATATTGAATTCATCTTTCCTTATAGTACTAAACCTCTATCGATCCCACTTCAGTATTCGACCATGGTTGTTTCCTAAATTATTGGATTCCTGCTTGCTCTGAGTGAAATGGTTTAGTGATTCTTCCGCATGCATCCGAATCCTTGTGATAGTTACCGGATTAAATTTAAAGCGAATGATCTATGTTTATATGTCGATGATATTTGGAAAATGGGATTGAAATAGAGAATCAAGAGATGAGAAAAATTGGAATTTGTTTTCCAAGAGAGCTCTAATATCATCAGCTAAAGAACTGTGCAATTATTTTGCTTACTGTTGAGAAAAACAACTTTGACTAAGATGATCCCATTCTAGAATCACTGTCAACTGCATCTTCTATATATTACTTGTCCAACCATTTGATCTTGTCTTTTCTGCAATCGTCATTTTATACTTCCACAGAGTTTAAATTAGCTTGAAATATTTGGGAAGGCTTTCCGCCATTTGTACTGAGGAATGTGTATCAAGTATTTATCCATAATATATGACTTCTGAACTTTCTATTGGCGATGATGATGAATGGTACTTTGCATAACTAGAGAACAATTCTAGAACACCATTAAGTACATAATGCAGTATGAAACGGATTAGATCTTTTTATATATTAGTTTACATGGAGAACCAAACACATCTCTTTTGTTTTTTCAGGTTGACTCAATCTTTGATGGAAATCTGTCATATTGTTGAGGGTGACCATTTGTGTGCTAGTTATTATGGTAAAATCTCCTGGGAGTTTGTTCATAGGATTGGATGTACAAACAGGTCTAAGTGGATGCAAATTTTCAGCTATACATCGATCGTGATGCCAAACAACACAAATGATAGAACTTCTATGACTTCAGGAATAGTCCGACTACCAGTTATGAACACCTTGTTGATCGTTCTTGATAATTCCAAGCCTTCTGACAAATGTTTGGACAATGAAGGAAGTTCTTTCTACTTTCTTTCGGGACCTTCTTACTTTCTTAGTGTTGTGAACTAATTCTGAAGTGCCATCCATGATAAGCAATTATTCTTTACGAAATGAGATGTCACAATCTTTTTTTTGTGCTACAATAATATTACATATTCTAAGTGTTCAACTCTATGGAGAAATTTTCATGGGTTTCAATTTTTTTTCTAAATCCTTCATTTTATTGTCAAGGCTACTAATTAATTAATCTAGATCACACCGAGCCCTTAAAAGCTTTTTTTGCTGATGATATCAATTTGTCTCTTGGAATTAAATCCCACGCTGAGAAGTTGCTCGGTTTTAAGGTCGGTAGGAATCACAAGGCAAATAAGTTATCAGAACAAAAGACTTTTACTCCAAGGCAAATAAAGCTTTATCTTCTTCCTTTTGTTTCTTTTGAAAAAGCATTTTCCTTGCTTACGCTGTTTATGTTAAGGTCGGAATATAATCCTTACAAATGAGGTGGGCTAGAATATCTGTTTTCAGTTCGTTGGGTTGATGAGCTTCTGAGGAGGATCTCGTTCGAGGCGTGGGGCCAAGGATTTGACTAGCAGCGATCAAGAGGAGATTCAAAATTAGATCAGCTCATGATTTGAAATCAACTGTACAATTTATAAAATCTAACCCTTAATTTTAACTTTTCAAAGATGGTTACGAATTAGAACCATCGATTAGGATTCGATTTTCAATTGAAAATTATTATTTTATGTTAAAGAATAAAAATTTATAAATGTGAAAAAAATAAAAACAATTATGCATTTATTTAAGTTATCTATTTATCCACTTGGGATATAAGAGTATTAAAATCACAAAATTTATTAATTCCTTTGGTATTAAAATATTTTACCTTATTCTTTAAAAATTATATTCTTTTATTATTTTTATAACTTTCGTTCAATTATCAAAAAGTACTTAGCTTTTAAAAGTCATGAATTAAAATAGATCGATAAGTCTTTATACTAAATCCTGGATTATCTCTATTTTTTATATTAATGATTTTTTTATCTAATATTAATATTATTATAATTTAGTAGGATGAGATATATATTACATAAGATATATCTTTGAATAATTTAGTACGATGATAATTTTTATTATATATAATTTTTTGTTGAATGAATAATATTCCTTATTAAGTTTATTATTGAATATATCACACAAGTCAAATAGTCTCTCATAAAAATATGCAATTTATTAAAAGAGTTAGATTAATACAACTAATAATATTTTACTGAACCATGCATGTAGATTTCGAGATTTCTCATTTTACGTACTTAACTTTTATAATACCAAAATCATGTAGTACATTCCCATTATACCCCTCTTCTTTCGCTACTCTCAACAATTTCTCTCTCTTCTCTAATTTTTTGTTTTATCTATTTAAAAATTCATTGTTCTTAATTTATACTGTCGAATTCAAATTTGAAGGTATAAATACACTAAAGAGGCTTTAGAAGTACATTGATTTTGATTTGAAGTAATTCGCAGTTCTCTAATTCTATCAGTAAGTTTCGTCTACACTATTTAAAATTTAAAAATTTTATATTTTTGAACCAAGGGAGTCCTAGAAACTCATTGGTGGTGTTGGTTAGTGAGTATCATTGTCTTTAACCTTATAATGAACTTATGATAAATTTTATCAAGTCTTTGCTTCATTTCTCTCAATTTATGATATCAAATTTAGGTTTGAAAATGTGAATACATTAAGAAGGCTTCTAGGAGTATATAGTGGTTTCAGTTTGAAGTGATTCGAAGTTCTCTAAGTCGATTAGTCAATTTCAGACGAAACTGGTTATAGACCTACATCATTCAAAATTTTAAAAATTTGATATTTTTCGAACTCGGAAAGTTAGTGGTGTTAGTTAATGAGTATCATTGTCATAAGTCTTATAATAAATTTGTAATAAATTTTATCAAGACTTTGTAAGTTTAAAAATTCATTACTCTCAATTTATGCTATCGAATTCAGATTTGAGAGCAAGGATATGTAAGAAGGCTTTGAAAGGAAGTTCTAAGAACTCATTAGTGGTATTAGTTAATGAGTATCATTGTCCTAAGCCTTATAATAAATGTGTAATAAATTTTATCAAACTTTTATAAGTTTAAAAATTTATTGTTCTCAATTTATGCTATCGAATTCAGGTTTGAGGACATTAATATATTAAGGAGGCTTCTTAATGATGTTGGTTAATGAGTATCATAGTTATAAGCCTTATAATGAATCTGTAACAAATTTTATCAAGCCTTTGTATGTTTAAAAATTCACTGCTCTTAATTTATGCTATCAAATTCAAGTTTGAGGGCATGAATATATCAAGGAGGCTTCTAAAAGTAAATTAATTTTGATTTGAAGTAATTCGGAATTCTTTAAGTCCATCATCCAATTTTGAAAAAAGGAACCTTGTACCTCTCCACATTACCTTTAGAATCTCTAGTGGTTTTAAATAGTTATTTGCAACCAATGAGCTTGTCACCTTCTTTCCTTCATTCATGGTATCAATCCACTTCTAAGAGTTAAAACTTTACATCACTCCAATGTCAACCACATGTTTTTAAAGAAATACAATGTAATCATTTGACACTACATTCTCCTTTATCTAGTGGATCTCCAAAATGACATAGGTTCTTGATGTTGTAGAATTTGTTCTTCTAGAATAGTTTTTAAAATGGAAAGTTCTCCGATGTTGTCTTACCTATTGTGTCTTGAACATGATCGAGAATAGAATCTTGACCAAATTCAATAGCACCGATAGGAATATCAACATATTCCTCTTTAAAGATAGTCCCTAATGTTGGTATGGGAAGCACCAGACGATCGAACCTCAGTTTTGATAATGATATTAGGTTCAAGTTAAGTGTGTTGTTGAGCTAACATTGTTAATTTAAGTGTGCAGGGAGCATAGGGTTGAACAAGTTCTAGTTGCGACTAGACACGGGAAAGTCCTGGTCTGGAGGATCAGGCGGAAGACTTGGCAGAGTCAAGAGCACTAGGTGAAAGTCTATGCAAGGTCAGGAGGATCGGAGAGCGTGACACAAATCCAGTCATGTACGATCAGGAGGGCCAGAGGACATGGTGAAGTCTGGGCGGTCTGGAGGACCGAGCGCAGCAGCAAATCTTGAAGGCTAAGGACAGAGCCTAGCAAAAGTCCAACAAGTCTGAAGGATTTGATTGACCAAGGTAAATTCTCCTGAGTTGAATGATTAAGATACGTTCCCAAGGAGAACATTAGGCGTCGGCCTAACCTAAGATCTCACTAGAGACCTAAAGTTAAGACCAAGAGACAATTCTAGGAACTGACTCTTCAAACCTTGTTTTACATGTTATTTAGACTAACTTTCAATGTAGGTTGGAGAGGTTGAATACTTAAGACTCCAAGTGAAGTTTTCCAAAAGTTCAGTGTTGGAGTCAACCTGAGTGTTATCAAGTCGACCTAAGCCTAGTTAACCGCAGCGAAAGTCGACGTATATTAGAAACCCTCTATGTCATACTAGGGTCGACCTGAGCACTGGATAACGCAGCGAGAAGGCAAGGCTTATCTGTAAGCTCCACGTTGGACTAGAGTCGACCTGAGTAGGGACTCAAGTCGACCTGAAGACAAAGTCTGCACGAAAAAAGAGGATCGATGCTGAGTTGGAGTCGACCTGAGCATTCTATAAAAGAAACGATGACCAGAGGCTGAGACAACACTTTTCGATCATTCCACGAGATTACTTTGTCCAGATGACGGCGCTCTGAGCAACCAGCAGCAACCCTAAAGCCGCCGTAACGCCAAAATCACACAGAATCGAAGATCAAGATTATTCGGCGACTTGGGTAACATTCATTGACTTAATTTGTAAATCCGATACTGTTTATCGAGATAGATTTTGTATTACTCAACTTGTTTCCGTAAGGAACAAGTTATTATAATGAATTGCTCATCGGAAACGGTCCAAGATCGTCGGCCTTGGAGTAGCAGCCTTCGGCTGTGAACCAAGTAAAAAAATTACTTGTGTTATGTTCTCTTCATTCTACTTTAGTCTTCTGCAATCATACTCTGTTCTTATGCTTTCTAACGCGTTCTAAATCGTACGTCGAAAATTGATTGAAAAATGGTAAAGTGCTATTCACCCCCCCTCTAGCGCTTTAATCGATCCTATAATTGGTATCAGAGTGGGGTCCTCAAATCCAGTGCAACCACTGATCGAGGAGATTTTTGATTTGCTTTTGGATCTTACGAATTTTTTTTTCTTTCTCGTTTGAAATTTTTTTCTCTTCCCACACTACTAATCCAAGACCTAGTCTTGGAACTTATTTGCATTTCTTTTCTGTGTGCTAGACAAATAGCCCACCAGGAAGGATTCAGCACCGTGAGACCTCCACTGTTCTCAAGGGATGATTTTGCCTACTGAAAAAGTAGGATGGAATATCACCTGAAGATACAGGTGATATAGATCGTCATTCAGACGGGATTCACGATCCCAACTGATAATGGCAGACTCCCACAATCTTGCGAGTGTTGGGATGCTTCCATCCAAAAAAAGATCAAGGTAGACGCGAAAGCAACTCAGACTCTCCAGTGTGGTCTAACCAAGGAGGAGCTGAACCGAGTCGGTCCGTTTATCAACGTGAAGGACTTATGGACGAAACTAATCGAGCTCCATGAAGGAACTTCGATACGAAGGTAAGTAAATGCGACCTTCTTTTCAATAAGTTATATAATATTCAAATGCTAGATGGGGAGACCACGAGCGACCTACATGCACGAATACAAGATCTACTCAACGACCTACGTACACGCGATCGGGCAAAAGGTAGAGAACCGCGATATAATAAGGTACGCTCTAAAAGCGTTCCCAAGGAATACCTTGTCGGCATCCATGGTGGATGCTTACAAAATTTTCAGGGACCTTTCTAAAGTTAAACTTGATGAGTTATTTCCAAAATTTGAATTACATGAGCAATCTAATACAGAAGTGCAGGAGAAAGATATAGCTCTTCTTGCAGATACCAATCAAGACAAGAAAGCGAAGAAGAAAGTCCATGAAGATTTAGAGTCTTCAGAATCCGAGGTGAACAACGAAGTGACCTCGGAATTAGTCAACCTGGCCCAAAAATATTCTGGAAGAAGCACGGAGTCAAACTGTAGGAGATTAAGAAGGTTGTAAACAAGATGAAATCGACGACTACCGGCAAATCGGAGATGAGGTGCTATGGGTGTAGTTGGAAAGGGCATTGTTAGAATCGATGGAATCAAAATATCTCCACAATGACATGATATTGTCCACTTTGGGTCTAAGCCCTGATGGTTTTATTCTTGGGCTCAACCCAAAAGGCCTCATACCAATAGAGATATCTTCCATCCTTTTAAACCTATGATCTTTTCCATGTGTTTTAGATGTAGGACTATGTTTTCACCCTTGCAAACCAACAATCCCCCCCTCAAACAAAGGACCACAGACTCCCCTCAAACGAAAAGCCTCCGTTTGATGTCTGAATCCTCGACCCACCAGGACTTTCTACCCCTCGGTCCATCTGGCCTACTAGGACTTCCTGCCTAGCCGCAACTATGACTTTTTACCCCTCGATCCATCCGACATACTAGGACTTCCTGCCTAGCTGCAACTAGGACTTTCTGTCTGGTGTCTGGTCCTCTTGATTCAGGCACGAGAGCACCCACTTCCTTTATTTAAGGTTCAACTCATATGGTTAGATCTGGATCATGGCTCTTCCGACGATTAGTCCAGTGAAGAGCGGTCTCGCTCTGATACCACTTGTTAGAATCGATGGAATCAAAATATCTCTACAATGACATGATATTCATCCACTTTGGGCCTAAGCCCTCATGATTTTGTTCTTGGGCTTAACCCAAAAGGTCTCATGCCAATGGAGATATCTTCCATCCTTTTAAATCCATGATCTTTTCCATGTGTTTTAGATGTGGGACTATATTTACACCCTTGCAACCCAACAGACATTTCATAGCCGACTGCCCAAATCAAAGAAAGGACTGGAAGACCAGGAAGAAGGCCCTCAAGGCAACTTGGGACGAGTCGTCTTCCGAAGAGTCAGACAAGGAACCAACAACAACCAGCTTCCTCACACTTCCGACTCGGGATGAACCTAATCGAAGCGACAGCGACTCGGACAGCGATGAAAGCCACAGATCTGTATCTGGTTTAGAAGGTTCGACCCCCGTTGTAAGTAATGAAAGGTTCTTTCCAATAATTATTAGTTTAACTAAGAAGTTAGCTAGATCCAACGCCTTAGTTGAATCGCTCCAAGAGGAGTTAGTACTCCTCAAGGAGAAAGTCAACACTAAGCCACCGACTCAGGTCAACTAAGTTGAGGATTCGACTTGAGTCCAACTCGAGGAAGAAAACTTTCAACTAAGGACCCAAGTCAGTGAACTCAGACGGTCGCTTGAACGATTCACCTCTGGGTCTAAGTATTTGGATATGATACTTGGGTCTTAGAAGGCTGGATACAATCGATCGGGCATTGGGTTTAAGGCTAAACATAAGTCATTCATATCATTGACACATCGAACCCAAACACGAAACCGATCTAGAGTCCAAGCGTGTGTTGTTAAGTCCAAGTTGGTTAATCCAGTTAGACTGAACTAATTTTGGGTCCCTAAGGATCAAATTTACTTGATCCGACCCAACAAGGGTCACGATCCAAGGGGATCCAAAATAAATTGTTTGATCACATGTTTAACTTAGCTTTTACTTTCCTATAATAGAAAACTTAGGTTAGATAAGGACTAACTATTTGATTAATACTTGACAACCTAGTACCAGGGTGGGGCGAGATGATAGTACGTTAGAGAGATTTGGTTTAAGTGGTCAAGTAGGGTAAGGAGTACCTTACTTAGTTCACTTAGCCAGATTGAACTAGCCGAAGCTACCTCGCCACATCCTAGACTAGTTAGACCAAAGTTTATCAAGAAATTGGTTAAGGTCATAACTTTCTAAATCAGTTTTATCTTAGAATGTGGTTGTTACTCCGATAACCAAGAAGGTCTCTATGCCTCGCCACTGTTTGGAAACAGATTTTTGAAATGTGAACTTAATTGATTGACGGTTAAACCTGAATCTAACTCAAGGTTAATCAAATATAGATACCCACACAATAAACAAAGATAAAATCAAAAAAATGCAAACAACTTATTCTTTGTACCACGTGGATCATGAATTGTTTTATTTTGGGTATATACCATCAGCTAAATAGTAACCCATGTTGTACTCTTTTCTGACATAACGAGCAGGGGGAGCAATACCTTGAGCTTAGACTCCAATACATTAATGTCATTGTTAGAGGTGCAGATGTCATCTCACAGTACTCATAGGATCAACTGCTTGATCACTTAGAATCAAGTGAGATGAATTAGGTAATAATCTTTCTTAATCAACCTAACCCGTACAAAATAATTATCATATTTCATTAAAAATACCTAATTAATTTTAAAACCAGATTTAATACAACTTAATAATTCTTACTTAAAAGAAATATTAAACCTATTTGACATAATATCTAGCATTCATTTTTTTTAATGTGATTGAACAATATTGCATAATAATTATTATTTTTTTACACACACCATTATCATTATCAGAAGATGGGACATCACAATGCACACACAATATTATTATTTTAATTAAATATTTTCAAAACTAATTTTTTAATCACAATACACACACTATTTTTATGGTACATAATAACTAATTTTTGCAGGCGGCGGGACACCACAATGCACACATATATCATTATTTTTAATTATTTTTGCAGGCGACGGTACATCACAAGCACACACTATTATCATTATTTCATCACAATGCACACACAACAATGCACACACAAATCTTATACAACACACATAAGTTTTTCCTATATAATGGCTGATAATAACCGATCCATAAGGGCTTCCCATTCAGATTTATATAGTAGTACATCTCACTTTGTGGATGGTGAGTGCAGTGGAAGTTACGTACAAGAATAATTAACTTCATAAAAATCACTAATCATGTAGGGAAAGAAATTGACAAGATTGTTGAGGTTTATTTTAGCGAGTACGTAGGAGACAAAAGAAAGTCTTTTCAATTGTAGTCAACAATGCTTCCTCTAATGACACTACAATTGATTACTTGAAAAGAAGAATAAAAAGTGAAAATTCATTGTTGTTTGAAGGGAAATACTTGCACTCAAGGTGTGCATATCATATGCTTAACTTCATTGTTAAGGATGATTTGAAGGAGTTTAATGTTTCAATTAAAGCTATAAAGAATGCAGTTGTTTTTATTCATTCTTCCCCATCGAGGTCGAATAAATTTAAGGAGTTTGTCATGCTAGCCAAGTTTTCTAGTACGTTAACAGTACCTGTGGATGTCAAAACAAGGTGGAATGCAACTTATAAAATGTTTGAAGTTGCATTAAAGTATAGAAGGGTGTTTGAAGGGATGGCTGAAGAATAGTTGCCTTTTATGAATTATTTTTGTGAAAAAGATGAAAAGAGTAAAGAAAGGATGGGGCCTCCAATTGTTACGTTGATTATTGGGAGAACGCAAAGGCTTTTGTACACTTTCTTAAGAAGTTTTATGATGCCACTTTGGAGCTAAGTGCATCAAAAAGTCCTACATCCCAATCGGTTTATCAATCAATGATTGCACTACAAATTGAGATTGAGAGTGAGAATTCATGATTCAGATCCAACTCTTCAAAATGTAGCATGTGCAATGAAGCTAAAGTTTGACAAGTATTGGAGGAATTGGGATAATATGAACCCTTTGATATTTATTGGGAATATTTTGGACCCGAGGAACAAACTTTAGATGATCAAAGTCGGTGTCAAACAATTTGGAAGTTCTCTTACAAGGTCCAAGAGTTCGTTGAGTGGTCAAACAAAACTTGGTAACTTTGTGAATGGAATACAAGGGAATAGATGATATATTGAATATTGATAGCCAAAGTATGCAAATAGAGTGTGATGGTGGTACAAGTGGTGGTGTTGCTCTTTATGATGAATTGTTTGATGATATGGAAGCACAAAATGATGAACAACAGCAACTTCAATGTTGTGTTTGGTTGAAGGTTATCATGCATAATAGTAATTATCAGGTAATTAAGTAATCAAGATGATAAGAAATAAAATATAACCTATGTTGTTTGGTTCAATCTTAAGTAATGCAATGAAAATTTATTTTTTTTTGGAGATTTTAGTGTATAACTTAGTGCAGGGAATTGTATTAGTCGTCAAATCGATGATCTACCGTTGTATTTACTTTAGATTCTAAATTAAAATCTAACGGTCACCTCGATCATTTATGTATATATTGTAATATATCGAATAATAATATAATAATTAATAAGTTTGATATAAATGAAAATAAAATATATAATAATATTATTATTATTACTAATGGTGAAATAAATAAATTTGGACAATATTTTAAAATTTTTTATTATTTAAGAATTTTTTTGGGATAATTTTTTTGGATTTTAAATTATATCTATTTAATTTATCTCAATTGGAGTAGGGAGTTGATTGATTTAATTGAATAAAATTTTACCCTAAGTTAAAAAAAACCTCCGTGATCATCCCTCACATGCGCAATCGTTCCCTCGCCAAACCGTTTGCCGCCTCTGGCCCATGGCGAACCTTCCGCATGAAGGAATGGCGATTACGCCTAGCCGACATCGCTTGCCGATCATCCTGTTCATGAGACCAATGAGTCGTTGCCACCGCCAACCCTCAACGAGCCTTCAGTAAGAAGGAACGACGATGACACCGAGCCTTCCGCACAAAGGAATGGCAGCGACCGATGCAGCTGGATTCTCATTAACCCTTGGAATCAAGGAAAATCTTATAAATTCGACGTAATTGCATTCTGAGTTGCATGCCCTCATTTGTTGACGTTTGCTGATGTAGCGGACATGTATCATTACTTGGGATCGATCATTACCTAAATCAAATGGGGTTATCAATGATAAGCTTCTATAGATAACCATTATAGCCTTGAACCAAACGCACTGATGAGCTAGGGTTTTATGCATTTTTAATCGATTCAATTTTGGGTTTTAACATGAAAATAAATTATAAAATGAATCGAATTGATCTTGATTGTCATATATTGCATAATCTGAGGCTTGATTATAATTTTCATGATTTAAGGGTAATTTTTGTATTAATTTGATTTTTTATTGATTTTAGGGCTCGAACCGGACCCAACTTAAGCTCAACCGCGGTCAAATCGAGTCAAATTGGCCAAATTGATCAAGCCAACATGGAGGACACGACTCGGATCGAGCCCGATCAAAATCTCAGAATTTTTTGGAAGCCCTAAGCTGCCCTAAACCCCAGATCAAGCCTGCACCGTTGAATCTGAAATCAAGGGTCCAGATCTGTTGATTAATCAGAGTATTTAAACTGAACTTAGGGAATGAACAGTGCGGCCGCCCGACACTGTTCATCTTCGTCCCCGACAGCGAGACCCTGCTGCGCGACGTATCAAACGGCGAGTCCATTTCCACCCAAACTTCTTCCATAGCGTTCCTTGATCCACGAGAAGTCCAAATCCGGTTCGTAGGGTAAAATCCAGCAGCTGGAGAGCGCACGACGGCGGGGGTTCTACCGGCGGCGTTCCTCTCTGTTTCGGTTTGTTCCGGCAATCCACTGTGAAATCCGAAGCCGCCAACGGACGAGGGGTTCTCTGAGGTTCGGCGAGCACTCCGGAATCGTCATCGAATTGATTGGAGCAAGAAGAAGAGAGAAATCCGGGATCTGCAGCTTCAAGGAGTTACTGCCGAGCTAAGTTTGCACCGTAGAGGGTTTCTTCGGGGTTTTCTGGATTCGAGCAGCTAGCAAATCACCCGAAGACCACGATGAAGACTCCTGATGGATTGTCGAACCACATTGTTGGATTCGACAAGTTGTTGACACCAAATTGAGGAATCAAGGAAGAAGGGAGGCTGGATTGTTACTGAACATTTCTGATAATGTTTATGAGTTTCCTGTTTCTGAAATTCGATTCTTCAGTTTACGTTGATTTAAATTTTCTCTTCAATGCTTGAATTCCTGCTAGTTGAGTGAAATTTTAGTTGTCGTTTGATGATAGTTTTGCTATAGGATTTGCTTAGCTCTTTTTAACCTCCACTGTTCCGTGCCACTGAAGCTTCCTTCACGTTACTGTTCGGTGCCATTACTATTCCGTGCCATGCTACTTCAATTAATCGGTTTGTTAGAGTGGGGTAAGTTGAGTAGGGATTGCATTGCTAGCTAAGTTGTTTTGTTTGCATTTAATGTTTTAATCGTATGTTTCATGATCTTGATGATAGGTTTAGATTGCTTTACGGGCTCTCACTAACAGAAGCGGGCGGAGGACTTGGCGGAAGAGAAGAAAACATTGGAGGCTGAGTTCGCCGCCTATAAAGAGGGGGAGCCCGGGCGTGTGCAAGCGGCCCAGGAAGCCTGGCTGGCGTCTCAGGAATACTTCGACCAGTTCCAGGAGAAGACCGCCCGAATGCTGGAGCATGGCTATGACGGGGCGCTGAAGCAAGTGTATGAGGCGGGATTGTTTCCTCCCGGTACTTCTCTGGAGTTCCTGGATATCAATAAGGTCTGGTCGGCGCTGCCCGAGTCGGAGAGGAGAGGCTGAGGGATAGTAACTCCTTTTTTGTAACTCCTTTTTTGTACTCCTCCCATTTTGAAGTTGAATGAAAGTCCCTTACCTTGTAGTTTATCGTTACTTAGTTCTCAATCTCGGCATCGAAGTTGTTCTCAGGGGATAAGTCAAGACTGGGAATTGAATCCTGGCTACCCCGAGCCGGATGAGTTGGAGCTCTAAGGAGGGTGTTGCCTGGAGGAAGATCCAAGCTCCGATTGGTTGATCTCGACTATGCCCGAGCCGGGATAGATAGGGCCCTGAGAAGGGCGATTGCTGAAGGAGCAGGTCCGAGACCTGATGGCTCGATCCCAACTGTGTCCAAGTCGGGAGAGGTTGACCCTGAGAAGGGCGATTGCTGAAGGAGCAGGTCCGAGACCTGATAGCTCGATCCCGCCTATGTCCGAGCCGGGAGAGATTGGACCCTGGAAGGGCGATTGCTGAAGGAGCAGGTCTGAGACCTGATAGCTCGATCTCGCCTATGTCTGAGCCGGGGGAGATTGGACGTTGGAAGGGCGATTGCTGAAGGAGCAGGTCCGAGACCTGATAGCTCGATCCCGCCTATGTCCGAGCCGGGAGAGATTGGACCATGAGAAGGGCAATTGCTGAAGGAGCAGGTCCGAGACCTGATAGGAGGGAGTCGCAGCTCGCTCGACAGGAGACGAGTGATGCCTGAAAAAGTCGTTTCATTATCGGGCATGTTTACAATAGAAAGTACAAGGGAGCGCAAGAAAAGAACTTCCGGGAGCTTCCTAAGTCCGATAAGGTTGTAAGTGAGTCGCGCTCCATGGCCGCGTCAAGTCTTTCCCTGTAGGGTCCGCTAGATAGTAGGCGTCGGAACTCGTTTTCTTGACGATTCGGTACGGACCTTCCCATGGTGGTTCGAGTTTGCCGACGTCTCCCACGGGTTTGACTTTCTTCCAAACCAAGTCTCCAACTTGAAAAGTCCGAGGAATGACTCGCCGTTTGTAAGTACTGCACATGCGTTGTCGGTAGGCGGTCAACCGAGTGGCTGCTCGGTCTCGGGCTTCAGAAACGAGGTCCAGCTCCATGAATCTTCGGTCGTCGTTGTCGGTGTCATAATATTGCCGCCGATCCGACTCGACGCCCACCTCCATGGGCACCACAGCTTCTCCGCCGTACACTAAGTGGAAAGGTGTCATACCGGTGCTTTCTTTTGGAGTGGTGCGGTACGCCCAGAGGATACAGGGCAGCTCCTCAACCCAACTTCCTCCTTCGTGATTTAACTTAGTCTTTAGTCCCCGCACTATCTCCCGATTGATGACCTCGGTTTGCCCATTGCTCTGAGGGTAGGCCACCGAGGTAAAGGCTTGCTGGATGTCAAGTCCTTTGCACCATTCTTGGATCTTTCTGCCTTGAAACTGTCGCCCATTATCTGAGATGAGGCGACAGGGAATGCCATATCGACACACGATGTTCTTCCACAGAAACTTGAGCACTGCGTCTTCAGTGATTCGGGCCAAGGCCTCAACTTCCACCCATTTGGAGAAGTAATCCACCGCCACCAGTAAAAATTTCTTCTGCTGGGACCCTGTCGGGAAGGGCCCGACTATATCCATCCCCCATTGGTCGAATGGGCACGAGGTAGTGGCTGTCTTCAACTGCTCCGTCGAGTGTCTCTGGAATGGTTGGTATTTTTGGCAGTGGAGTGATGAGTCAAGGTTTTTATGTATTTTTTAATCAATTCAATTCTAGATTTTTACATGAAAATAATTGTTAAATGAATTAATTTGATTATATTTGTGTCATGTGGTATAATTGAAGGTTTGATTAAAATTTCTGTGATTTAATGACAAATTTTACATTAATTGCGTTATTTGATTTTTAGGGCTCAAATCGGATCAAATTCGAGTTCAATCGCAATCAAATCGAGCTAATCTGCCCAAATTGATCAAGCCAACATGGAAGACATGACCTAGATCGAGCCCGATCAAGATCTCTCAAATTTTTAGAAGTCCTAAGCTGCCCTAAAGCCCTAGATCAAGTCCAGATCATCAAATTCAGAATGGACGGCCAGGATGCATTGATTAATCAATCGAAAACTATATAAACAGATTTTAATCGAGGAACAGGGCGCCGCTACTGTGCTTCGTCCCGCCGCTACTGTTCATCGTCGTCCCCGCAGAAGACCCTGCTGCGCGACGTACGTGTAACGGCGAGCCCATTTCCACCCAAACCAATTCCGTTGCAATCCTTGTTCCCTGAGGAATCTAAAACCGGTTGATTGGGTATATTCCGGCGGCCGGAGGAGGCGCGACGGCGAAGGTTTCGCCGGCGGCATCAAGCCCTGTTTTTGTGAATTTCGGCCATTCTCAGCTCAATCCGAAGTCGCGCTTCTCTGGGGGGTTCTCGGAGGTTCGTGTAGCAATCCTAAATCATTTGAAGAGTGGCCGAGACAAGTGAAGACGAAACTCCGGTTGTCCAGCTCGAAATTGGCGCGTGCACGGGTCTATCAGCTCCGGAGAGGGTTTTTCCAGGGTTTTCAGGCGTCGGGCAGCTAGCACACCATCCGAAGACCGCGTGGAAGACTCCAATTGGATTCAACAGCTTGTTTGACACCAAGCTATGGAGAAGAAATTGGAAAAGGGATGGGTTGAATGCGTTACTGCTCTTGTGAACTTACTGCATATTTCATTTCGGTCTTTCTGCATATTTCATTTCTGAAAGTTGATTTTGAACTTTTTTGTGAACTTGAATTGTTTGTTTGAATCATTAAATTTATAGCTAAACTTGATGATTTGAATTAGTTCTGATTCATAGTTGTTGCTAACATTCAATGGTAATGACAGCTTGTTTCTGAATTCACTGTGCAGTGCCGAGCACTGTTCCGTGCCAACTTTCTCACAGAGTATCAGTAGGTTAGGGTTTGTAGTTTAGTTTTCATCCTTGATGTTGGTTAAATTGAATTTGAGTAGTTAGTTGTTTTAGAATAGTTTAAGTTTTGGTTGTGTGAATTTGAAGTTACTGGACCGTGCCATTAGTTATTGATTAGGATAAACTAGTTTAAGCATTTTTATTGCATTTTAGGATTTAGAGGGTTGGTTTTAATAAACATGGAATCGTTTTGTTGCATTGTTTTGCATCGTCAAATATTTGATTATTCACTCTTGCCATCAAATTGTTGAGTTCACTTAGCTTGTGCTAGAGTTAGATTGCTTTAGGTTTCATTTTTAGACTAGAACTGTATTTTTGATTTATTTGCTCAGTTTCGTTTACATTTCACTTAAAAACACCAAAACCCCATTTTTATTCGGAAAACCAAAAAACACGACACGATAAGCTCAAATTAAACAACTTTTCTACTAACCTTGGAAAAATACGACTCGAGGCCCTATACTTGCTTGCTTGTATTTATCGTGGGTTTTCGATAAATTTTAAATCAATTTGCAACCCTACTCGTGACACATTAGCAATTTAGGGTTGTCATGGAGGCAGGTTGACATCAGCTTCGCCGCATCCGCTTGAAGAGTTGGCCAAAAGTATCCGGCTAGGAGGACCTTCCGGGCCAAAGATCGGCCTCCCGCGTGATTGCTGCAACATCCTTGGTGGGCTTCCCTCAGCACGTATTCGGCGTCCTCGAGACTGAGACATTTAAGCAACGGCCGAGAGAAAGCTCGACGATACAATTGATCCCCGATCAGGGTAAATCAGGGGGCTCTTCTTTTGAGGAGGCGGGCTTGTTCGGGGTTCGCGGGTAATTCGCCAGCTCGGAGGAAAGCAAGTATCAGATTCCTCCAATCACTCGGATCGGCCGTCCCGGATGGCTGATCGATCTGCGCTATCCAGGCTACTTGTGTAATCGGCCCTTCATCCGTCCATTCGGTGACCGAACTCGCCAGCCTAGCTAATTCGTCCGCCTCGCCGTTCTCGGTCCGTGGAATCTTAAGGAGCTTGACCTCCTTGAACTCCGTTTTCAATTTGGCGAAGGCCTCGGCGTACCGGCGAAGCCTATCATTCTTGATCCCATAGCTTCCCTCGACTTGCTGAGATATCAGTTGAGAGTCCGAAAGGAGCTGCACCCGGGTTGCTCCCATCCTTCTAGCCGCCTGCAGGCCCATGAGGACTGCTTCGTACTCGGCCTCATTGTTTGAAGCCTTGAAACTTAATCGCACCGAGAGTCGGACTTCTTCTCCCTAGGGGGAGACCAAGAGCACTCCGACTCCGCTTCCTTTCTTGTTGGAGGACCCGTCAACATAGGCTTTCCACTCCTCCTCGGATTCGCCTTAGTGCACCTCGGCGAGGAAATCCGCCAATGCTTGAGCTTTGATCACCACGCGGGGTTGGTATTGAATTTCATATTGACTGAGCTCCATCGTCCACTTCACTAGGCGTCTTGAGAACTCGGGTTGAGTGAGCACTCTCCCCAAGTTGCTGTTTGTCAAGACAGTCACCGGGTGAGAGAGGAAATATGGCCGAAGCCGCCGAGTCGATAGGATTACAGTCCAGGCCAGCTTTTCCAAGCTGGTGTATCGGGTCTCAGCTCCTTTCAACAGATGACTGAAGAAGTATACCGGTTGCTGGCACTGTCCGTCATTCTTTACTAACACTGAACTGGCTGCCGAGTCGGTGGTGGAGAGATACATCAAGAGTGGTTCACCCGGGAGCGCTTTTGCCAATCGGGGGAGCTGAGTCAGGTAGGCCTTCTGTTCTTCAAAGGCTCGGTCGCATTCGGCGTTCCACTGGAACCTCTGAGCCTTTCTAAGAATTTTGAAGAAAGGAAGGCTCTGCCCCACCGAATGAGAGATGAATCGGGACAAGGCTATTATACGACCGACCAGCTTCTGGGCTTCTCTTAAGTTTCGGGGAGGGACCATTTGCGCTAAGGCTTGTATTTTTTTCGGGTTAGCCTCGATTCCCCTTTCGGTCACTATGTAACCAAGAAAGCGCCCTGCTCGGACACCGAAGAGGCACTTGGCCGGATTCAGCTTGAGCCCGTATTGTCGCAGAGTACCACGAGTCTCGTCAATATCGACTATGAGAGAGTCAGCCCGAGTTGTTTTGATCAGGATGTCATCGACATAGACTTCGATATTCCTCCCTTGTTGTTGTTGGAACACCCGATCCATCAGGTGTTGATAGGTAGCCCCTGTATTCTTCAATCTGAATGGCATCACGGTGTAACAAAAGGTGTCGTCGGCTGTTATAAAGCTAACCTTGTCCTGATCGGTTACATCGAGGGGAATCTGATGATAACCTTGATAGGCATCTAACATACATATGTATTCAAAACCGGCCGTGGAATCCACCAGTTGATCTATCCTCGGCAGCGGGTAACAGTCTTTGGGGCAGGCTTTGTTGAGATCCCGGAAGTCGACGCACACCCGCCATTTGTTGTTCGGCTTCGGCACGAGCACTACATTGGACAGCCATGTCGGGAAATGCACCTCCTTGATGTGTCCCGCTCTCAAGAGCTTCTACACCTCCTCCCGGATGACCTTATTCTGCTCGGGGCCGAAGTGCCTTCTCCTTTGCTTGACGGGCCGAATGTTGGGCAGAACATTGAGCCGATGGACCGCGACAGAGGGGGAGACGCCGGTGAGATCCTCAGTGCTCCATGCGAATACGTCCTGGTTCCAGAGGAGACATGCCCCGAGACTTTCTTTCAGCTCGGGCGGTAGGTCCGCTGCTATATGTACGGCGGTCTCGGGTCGGTCCGGACAAACCTACAAGGCTTCTTTTTCTTCCAGGCTTGTGATAGAAGGAGCTTCCTGCACTGAGTGGATTTTGCCGCCTTGTATCTTCCGATTCTTCTTGGCTTCGGTTCTGACCATGTCCACGTAACATTTCCGGGAGGCTAGCTGGTCTCCTCGGGCCTCCCCGACTTGATCTCCGACAGGGAATTTCATTTTCTGGTGGTAAGTAGAAACCACCGCTGAGAATTGTGCTGAGGGTCGGCCTCCCCAAGATGACATTGTAAGTGGATGGCGCGTCCACTATTATAAAGGGGACGCGCCGAGTCCTCTTCAAGGGTTCCTCTCCTAGCGAGATTGTTAGGGTGATCTGCCCGAGCGGCCGCACTTCATTCCCCGTGAATCCGAACAGGGATGTGGCCATAGGTACCAAGTCGGTCTTGTCAATCTGTATTTGCGCAAAAGCTTTTGTAAAGATGATGTTTACCGAGCTGCCCGTGTCGACGAAGACGCGGGCGATGTTGTAGTTAGCAATGGTAGCGTGCACGACTAAGGCGTCGTCATGCGGGATTTCCACTCCTTCTAAGTCTTGGGGTCCGAATCCAAAGATCGGGCCCTCTTCCTGCCGGCCTCTGCCGACACCGCAGACCTCCAGTTGTCGGCTATGGGCCTTTCTAGCCCGATGAGAGTCACCGTCGGTCGCCCCCCCCCCCCCCCCCTGTGATCATGAGGATGATGCCTCGGGGAGCGTTGTCATGATTGTTGTCGGGGATGTTCTCGTGGCGATGGGGCCTTGGTTCTCTGGGAGCCTCGGCCCGAGGAGCAGGTTCTGCTCGCCTTGGAGAGCGGTCTCGGGGATGAGCGGTTCGAGGCGAAGGGGGTCGTGCCCCGGAACCAGCCTGCTCAGCGGCGGACCGCCTCTGCTTCGGGGTGGGGGATCTCCGCCCCGCTGATCAGCAGCCAAGCTTAGCTCTCGGGCGTATTGATGACATTCACTGGTGGCGTGGCTCCGAGACTGATGGTATGCGCAAAATCGGAGAACCCACCGTGAGGTTTCGGCAGGGGGACTGGGTTGATTAGCCACCTCGTGGATAGTCCGATGGCTTGGTTTGACGGGCGCCGAGAGGTGATCCGAATCGGACCTGGCCAGTAGCTGGGGTGCCGGCTTCCAATCGGCTCGGGGGGCAGGAGGAGCATGCCGATGAGAGGAATTGCTGTGGACGGGGTTGGTTTCTCGGCGCTATGCGGACTGAGCTTCTTCCACGTGGATGTATTTGTCGGCGCGACCGAGCAGAACGTCGAAGTTTTCGGGAGGCCTTTTGACTATCGATCGAAAGAAGTCCCCCTCCGTCAAACCTTGGGAGAAGGCGCTCACGAGTACTTCTGAAGATGCATTGGGCACCTCTTGTGCCACTTGATTGAATCGGTGTACAAAGTCCTTTAGAGATTCCCGGGCTTTTTGCTTTGTGGAGAAAAGGTCCATGATTGTCTTACGGTAAGCCTTGCTGGTGGCGAAGTGCCGCAAGAAAGCTCCTTTGAAATCGGCGAAGGACCGGATGGAAGATGGTGGCAGCCGATTGAACCATCTAAGTGCTGATCCGGCTAAGGTGGTCAAGAAGACCCGACACTTGATGGCGTCTGTGTATTGGTGTAGCAGGGCGGCGTTCTCGAATCGGCCCAGGTGGTCCTCCGGATCGGTGTTCCCAGTGTAGTCGGAGAATTGAGGCGTTCTAAAGTGCCGAGGCAATTCCTCGTCAAGGATTCGGCGCACGAAGGGAGAGTTTTCTAGTCCTCTTCCTTCTACCGTCTCGGATCCTTTTCCTCGAGCGGGTTCTCTGATCGGAGTCTGTTCTGCAGCTGACTCCATGGAGGCGTCATAGTAATCAGCTTCCGGCAAAGGCCTCAGGGAGGGAGCTTGCGGGGCTTCTGTCGGGGTCTGTTGTTGCCGAGTGATTGCCGGGGGAACCTCCTCGACACGAGCGTGCATCCGCGAAGGCTGAGCTGCGGCTTCATGTTGGCTTCGGGTGATGGCTAGGACCGCCGCCGCTACTCTTCGGTCAAGCTCTTCCAACGTCAGAGTGATGAGCTGAGGCTGTGGTGGTTCACCCATGGGCACGTCTTGATCCGGGACTTACTACTTTCCCACAGACGGTGCCAAAATATGTTCCCGTCAAGATCGACTTTTGGATGCGCGACCTTGCCTCAACAGCACTCCGGGATGAAGGCGGATGGAGGGGCGCGGAAGCTCACCGGAAACCTGAAAACACAGACACCGTGAGAAGGAAGGCCGGGATGACCGGCGCGACCACTCCGATGCCTAAGTCAGTGTTGAGAGGAAGGAGGGAGACGAAAACGGATTAGGCAAGAGATTGAGATTGCATACCTTCCCCCCGCTGGGGGGTTCTCCTTATATATCTGAGAGGAATACCGTACTACAGAGAGAGTAAGGTGGGAATTACCCCTGTGATGAGGTCCGTACGGGTAGGGGAGTGACGCGAGGATGGCAGAGGACAGGCGACGGTACTTTCCGGGACAGGGGTGTACTTCGAGCGGCGGATCGCCATACCTGGCAGAGAAATGTCAGACTACAATACAGACGGAGGAGTGGTCGATGGAGTACGGGGGCAGCTTGTGCTGGAATCGGCTCGGGTGACTCGAAGACGCTGACCAGCGGCATGGCGAGGAGTCGACTCGGCGATGTCGTCCATCGGGCTGGTGAGGGGTCGACCCAATAATGTCCTCCGAATCCTTTGATGACGAACCGGTCTTTCGGACTCGGATCGGGCCTATCCGGGGAGTTACCCAGGGATTCGGATTCGGGCTACGGGGCCTCGGTCGCATGCTTACGGGTTGTTGACTTGGTTCGGGCGTCACTCACGACTCGATCCGCCTCCGTATCCTTACGACCGTAACAATAAGTAAAAAACAAATCAAATTGGCCATATAATAACCATGAATAGATTAATTCCATGTGGTACTATAGACTTACTCGTGGCCTCAAACGACCATTTCAGATAATTTCATCCCATTAAGGTATTTTAGATAAATTATCTTGATAAGTAAAAATTAAAATCCTTTAGATCGACGACCATCTAAGACCATAGAAAACTTTGTGAAGATATTCTAAACTCGTTGTTGGCTTTGAAAGACCATTTTAGACAATCACAGCCCATCAAAGGGTTTTAAACAAAAACACTTTAATAGGTAAAAGGTTTCCATATTGGTTTTATGAGATTGAATGAATTGCAAATGTCCTCAAATAACTCAGTAGTGGTCTCAGAGGACCATTTTGAGAATTTTATAATGGAACTTGTAAATCCTAAGCCGCATGAGTTCTATAAACTAAATTAGAACTTCAAATAGGAAATACAAGATTAATGATCTAATTTCTATCAATTTCATGGTTTAATATGTAAAATAAAAACATAATGACAAGGAACCTGTTTGTAGGGCCATTATCCTTGTCCTGCAACTCGTTCTGCTTGATCCCTGTGGAAGAAAACAAAGCGGAAGCGAAAGGGAGGTCTTCCAAGGGATTTAGGATGACGGCGCCGTAAAACCTTCGTCAATGGAGAACGAAGGCGATGTCACATGATTCCCTAAACCCTCGGGGGCCAAACTCTTATATAGAGATCTGAACCGTTATCAGCCCATAGATAATAACGGAACAGATTAACTTATTCTATATATTTAATCCCTATCCGATAATACCAAAATAGATTAATAAATTTAATAAATTTAATCCATAATAATATCGGAACGGACTAACGGATTCTACATATTTTAATCCACATCAATAATCCGAAATCCGATAAACTTTAATTAGATCACTTAAATGAGTTCGGTTCGTATCTGCATATACAAATTACAATTAAGCCCATAATTAAGAAATTAAATCCAACATTTTAACCCACCTTGATGAGAGAAAAAAAACTATCTAAATTGGTTGTTTGAGATCAAAAATAGATTGTAGAAGATATTCTAGATTTAAATTGACTTTAGATGACCATTTTAGAGAGTTCTATCTCATCAAAGTATTTTGGATAAAAAAACTTTAATAGAAAAAAAATTTCTCCAAATTAGTGATTTGAGAAAATTAATAGATTGACGACATCAAATTACTTTATATTTGCTCATGGACTCAAATAATTTTTTAGATTGTTTTAACTTATTAATCTACTTTAGATAAAATGCCTTAATGAACAAAAATACCTTATTGTTTGTAGATGATATTCTACCCTCTAAGGTGTTCTTAGATGACCGTTTTTGAAAATTTCAATCCCGTGTCCAAAACACCTTTTGAATAAAATCCCCCAAATTGAACAAGAGAGATCATAGATAGATTTATGAAGGTGTTTTGAACTTGTTGATGTAGATGATCATTTTGAATAGTTTCACATCGTCAAGGTGTTATGGACAAAACATTTTAATGGTTTCAAAGTTTCTAAACTGATATAATAGATGAATTTTTATGGCATTCTAGAGCACTAAATTTTAATAAGTTTTAGATCACTAAGTTTTTAAGGTTAAATACCTCGGCATTTGAACTCTACTGACATTATGGCAATATAAAAAAACACACTAATCATTATTATTATAATGTACCTGATTAGATGATTGAGTGTTGAAGTGTGATCTTGAGATATGGTAGTGATAAACCAATGTCTTGGTGTAGAAGTTGGTGTTACACAGAGATGGATCTAAGATAAGACTGTCCTGGTCTCTACTCCGGTTCAAAAAAAAATTACATAGTATTTTATAACTTACAACTTGACACCAAGGAGAATTGACGTGTTCTTTCTTTCTTTTTCTCTTTGTTCATTTTGATTTGGTGCTTAACTCACCCCTTCCACACCCAAAGCTCAGTTCACCTCTAACTTATGGATCTATCCTTAATGTACACAAATAAAGACTAGGGTTTTACTATCAAGGATGAATTATTTATTTGAAAAATTGACATTTAACAGAAATGAAGCTTAGAAACTAGTACGTCAAATAGGCCGACCTATCAAAAACTTATCATCTAATGGGGGTAAGGCCAATGGCATAGCTAAGTGAGGACCAGGGGGTGTGATCACCTCCTTGATTTTTTTAAAAAAAATTCATATCAAATCTTCACTGTTACTTTGACCAACCAATTCACTACCTCATCATTAGAAAATTAAAAATTGATCACATATTTGGAAAACTCTTGACATAAACTATCCACTAGTACTAATTTTATGAGAAAATATCATGATTTAGAATGTTAAGTATTGAATTTTAAAAATAAAAATTAAATCATAGAATATGAAGTGAGGATGATAAATTAAAATCAGATCAAGTATGAACTAAATCCAACGGGTAGGCACGAATATAAGGATTGCATTGGTTCAAATTATGATTAATTTGGAGTTGATTTGGCTAAGTTATGACCGTACCAAATTTAAAGTTTAAACGAGTTCGGTCGGTTTAAAATGAATTAGGGTGTGCAACATCAATTGCTGCCTTCTTCCAACAACAAGAGTAGTCTTCACATCTTCTTTCTTCTCATGTTTTGCACTGCAAGAATAACCCTATTTTACCTTGCCATGCAAGAATAACCCTATTTTACCTTGCCATGCTCTCTTTGTGTGATTACTGAGCTCACTGAAGTTCGTTGAGGTTGTTAACGAAGAAGATAAAACTCTCCTCTTTTGCTTCTTCCTCCCTATCTTCTCTTCTCTTCTCTATTTTTTCAAAAGCAATGGTCTTCCTTTTATTATTCTGACGAGCAACCCTTTACAAGTAGTCATTTGCCCCCTTTGTCCAACAACAACAACAACAAGAGGAGTAAGTTATTTTTTTCTTCTTTTATGTTTCATTAATTGAAGGAGAATTGTAAAGTATAAACTTTATTTTATTAGGTTGCTAGTTAGGATGGTTATTTAGATCGGAATGGAGGTCTTATATGTAAAAATGCTAAATATTATGAAGAAGTGAGATTACAAATGATTCTTCAACTTTGAGTCATAGATAAATTTTGGAATCAACGGATTATTATTTCAATTAAAACTAAGGGCTAACATCGAAATTTTTGAATTTAAATTTATTTTTAATTTTTTAAATTTAAAATTTAGACTTTTGGATAATGAAATTGACCTACACTCATGTTTGACATTTTTAAAAAATTTTAACTTATATATATATTTTAAATTTTTAGAGTTGAATAATTTGATTTTGTATTGTATTTTTTTTAATTTTATTAAATTCGCCTATCCTAATTGAAAATCTTGACTACACTGCAAGGTGGGGGTGGGATGGGATGGGATGGGCTAGCCAACTATCCCAATGGGTTAAGAAATTTCCAATCTAAGATAACACAAGGTGGGTTGTGAGCTAGACGGGTCAGTTTACAAGTCTATCAAAAAATAATTTTTTTTTAAATTTAAATTATGAATTAGGTGGGTCAATCTACGAGTCTATTGAATTTGAAAATTTTAAACAAAAATTTTAAACGTAAGAAAAGGAAGGAGTATTACGGAAAAGTGATATGTATTTTTGAAAATTTAAAATTTAGGTACCTGGAATGAGATCTTGCTGAAACTTACACTCGCGGTTAGTAGTTTTTTTTCTCTCTCAAACTAGTTCTAGTTTGCTCGATGCAACCCACGATCTCCGAGCCATATTCCCACCCGAACATCAAACTCACCTATCCAAAATTGGAACCTTTTCGTGTCTAATCAATCGTCCAATCAATGCTGACGCCATCCCGATTCCTGCTGGCATGCTTCCCCAGTATTAATCTATTAACTACCATAATTAGAATTTGCTAAAAGCGAAACCGAAACACGTCGCCGTAACGCTCGCCCACCCATGCTTCCATCCTGGTCCCCTCGAAACTCACTTCCATACCAAACCCCACCTTCCCTGCGATTGCTTGAATTCTAACCCTCAACCGTGGACCCACCTAACATGTCCCAACCACAATCGGTAACTTCCCGTGTTCACATAATGCGGGTATGTTAAGCTGCTTTGTATATTAGGAAGATTTTTAAATTATCTGGATCCATCCAGCTTCTTATAATCGCGCCCACCTTTTTCCCATCACTATTGCCCTACCACTGGCTCTCTCTGCCTACGTTTCCGTTTTCCGCAAGGGAAAAAAGATGAGAGCAAGTAAAGTAATGGCGTTATAAGGAAACAAGAAAGGGGCATAGAAAGCGATGCTGAGTTCGTGTGCTAGGGCGGCGCTTGCTTTTCTAGGGCTCTCCGAAATCAACGTCGACGATAGCCAGCGCAATGATCCTCGCCGATGCCGGCGTGTTCCCCACGAGAATCGCGATGGGCTCCATGTCCTCGTTGGCCATCTTTCGCATCCGCCGAATGTGCTCTTGCGCTCCGCCGTCCGGAAGCCTCCGCGGGAGAGGGTGGACGCAGGCTCCCGCGGCCTCCACGACCTCGTCTACGCCGAGGGGCTGCGTATGTGCACTGAAGATCTTGGATCGGAGAGCGGCGACAGGAGGATGGAAGTGGAAGAGGAGGAGGTGGAGGCGTCGGAGTCGAGGAGCGGCACTCTACCATGGCGCGGGTTGAAGGACGCGAGGAAGGAGCCACGGCCGCGTCCCCCGATCCCGCCGCCGCTTCCTTGGCTGGCTGAAGGGAGTACCTGGTTTTTAAGAGCGACGAGGGAAGGTGGGCGGATCCGGATGACAGAGGTGTTGGTCGAGCGGCCGTTGGAGGTCCTCCGCGCCACCCGCGAGGGCGGACGCCTCCGGCTGAATCTCATAATCCTATCCAAAGGCGAGGAGAATAACTTCGACGGCGGCGAACTGGTCGATGAAGGGCGAACCGAAGCACCAGAAATCGTAAAGGTGGTGACCGAACGAGAAGATCAAGAAGAAGGCGATAACATCGAAGAAGAACAAACTCCAACGGAGAAGACGATCGAAAAGCTGGAGGCAGATGTAAGATCACAGGCAGCGAAGGTGGTTCCGACGACAAGGACCGGCGAGGAGTGGAGGTGTCAGGATGTGGTGAGCGGTAACGGAGTACCGACGTGGTGGAGTCACCGCCCCTTGATGACAGCCTGAGCTGCGCAGGTGCGTCACAACGACGTCGCACGTGCGCGTGGCGTCACTTTCTGGTTCTGGCTTCCTTTACCCATTTTCACTGTTTCTGGAATAACGGTTCGGTTTTCCAAAAGCGCAGGTCTCGAGGAGGTGAATAATAATGACGGTCGCAGTTGCCAATTTGCGAGGTCGAGGTTTAATTCTGAGAAGGTAGAAGGTGAAAAAAATATATTTGAAATTTCAGAATTTTTTAATGAATTTTATTGCAATATTCTGTTTGTAATTGTTTTTTTAAAAATATTAAACTAGACGGTCTGCCTTGCAGTGCAGTCCTTTCGCCATGACACTGCATTTCTTAGAAGCACTAGAATACGGCTTATTTCTTTGTCATAAATTTTCCCTTGACGATCATTAGATTTGCAACATTCTTTAGATTTTTGTTTGAAATTGATCACTTAATTCATGAATGACATCAGTAGTTAGAACCTTGAGTGTTAAGTCTAACTCTGCCCTATTTTAGTCATTAGAAGATGGAATTAGATACCTTCAGGCGTGTTTTAGTCGATGTACTTGCCTGAGGTTTTCCAAGTCTTTGAAGGATGATTCCGACCAAAACGTCAAAGACCTTGTGAGAGCTGCAGTGTTGAATGCAATGAGAATAAAGAAAACAGTTGTGTTGCATTAATACTCACAGAGCTATACCTCAAATTAAAGGGAACACTTTGGAGGATGTCTTTGGATGTAGGAAGAAGCTTTCCTACATTTTCCCTACCTTAACCAAATGCCATTTGAGAATAAAGAAAACACTTGTGTTGCAATACTCACAGAGCTTTTCCTACATTTTCACCAATGGATGTTCATTCATCTTCTTCCATATGATCTTTTTCCTCGTGAAATTGTTTGCTCCTCCATGAAAAATTTGGGAAAGTGTTTTGCCGCTACAATAGGAGAAAATAGATGTGACACAAATAGAGAGGGGAGTTGCAAATGATCATGGTGTTGAACCTTCAGAGATGAAGGGGCATCGCCCCTTCATCTTCTGAAACAGAAGCTTTATCTACCGAAAGCTTCGTCTTCCGGTGACTACGGTTGATGAAACGAAGAGGCAAAATCACCCCTTCGTCTTCCTTATTTCTACTATATAAGAGTGAGAGAACATACCTGCTAAGAGGTGTGATGGTTGCGTCCAAGTCGAAGCAAATAAAAAGGCAGCGCTGTGGATTTGTTCCAGAGGTGCTGCATCGGAGAAGAAGAATACCAAGGAGGATCTGGTTTGAGAAATTTGAGAAGCTTTCCGGTTCGTGATCGCTCCTCCGAAGCAAGCAATCCCGGCGAGGCACGCTACAACAGGTAAAACCAACAATGGTATCAGAGTACTGTGTTAGAATTTTACCTGTTCCATCTTGTTACTGTTGGGGAAATCGCTGCTTAAGAACAACGATTTCTCTCGTCTCTGTGCCGACGAAACCATCGGCTCGTCTCTGTTCATGGTCGGTGACGCACACGGCGTCTCTATCTCGGCTAGCGATGTGTTCTCCTTGTTCCGACAAGGCTGGAGTAGAGCCGGCCGGCTGGCGCCGACGAGGATGGTGCCGACGAGGCCAGCGCTGGGGAAATTGGGAACAAACAGAAAGAGTTCAGCAGAAGAAAAAGGAGCGTGCTTTTAGGGCACGAGAGAGAAAAAAAGTTTTTTTTGAAAAAAATAATTAAAAAATCACGTGATGAACATGTGATTCAGATTATGAGCCATTGGATTCAGATTATGGGCCATTGGATTTTGATTTTGGGTAATCTGATTGATTGTGTTATTTTATTAAAAAAAAGGGATGTGGTTGGTGCTGAGATAGATTCGAACCCATGATTGCCAAAGTCATAACAAGAACAACTCAATTCAAATTGATCATAATGTAAATAAAACATATTTACTTACATATGAAGGGCCCCATTCATGGTCGTCTCTATCTCGGCCAGCGACATCTCTTTTTTTTTAATAAAATAACCCAATCAATCAGATTACCCAAAATCTGAATCCAATGGCCCATAATCTAAATCACGTGTTCATCATGTGATTTTTTTTATTTTTTTTCAAAAAAAAAACTCTTTTTTTTCTCACTCGTGCCCTAAAAGCACGCTCCTTTTTTTTTTTTCTTCCGCCGAACTCTTTCTGTTCGTTCCCAATTTCGCTGACCATGAACAGAGACGGGTCGATGGTTTCATCAGCATAGAGACGTGGGAAAATCACTGCTTAAGAATTATTGGTTTTACCTGTTGTAGCGTGCCTCGCCGGGATTGCTTGCTTCAAAGGAGCGATCACGAACCAGAAAGCTTCTCAAGTTTCTCAAACCAAATCCTCCTTGATGTTCTTTTTCTTCGGTGCAGCACTTCTGGAACAAATCCACAGCGCTACCTCTTTGTTTGCTTCGACTTGGATGCAACCACCACACCCCTCAGCAGGTATGTTCTCTCACCCTTATATAGTAGAAATAAGGAAGACGAAGGGGTGGTTTTGCCCCTTCATTTCATCAACCGTAGTCACTGAAAGACGAAGCTTTCGGTAGATAAAGCTTCTGTTTCAGAAGATGAAGGGGCGTCGCCCCTTTATCTCTGAACGTTCAACAGCTTCTCCCACTCGTCTAAGTCAATCCATAAAGGTAAATGATCACAAAGATCATTAGGAATTGTGATTGATAATTATAAAGATCATTCAGAGGTATTTTAGTCATGTAGACTAAATAAAATCGGAGTACACAGTCACATAGACTGTAAGAACAACCAATTCATACATAGGAAAATGGTTCGTGTGACAACAAGCACATTGAACATTCATTGCTAAGAAAGTTGTTATACCTTACATAGTTGCTCACAAAATAGTACATAACCATTTTCTGAATGACACACAGTCATTTATTTGATGGCTCACAACCATTATCCAGGTGGCACTTAGCCATTCTCTAGTGATATATAAATCACTCTTCTAGTGGTATATCATTATTTTGGACTCATTATGTCTTGCTATTTATCTAGATTAAATAATCTAAATTTACATTGATATGAACATCTCTAATCCCTCACGGTACTATATGTCAAGAACATGTTCCATAATCAATATTCACAATCATTTCTATACATAACAGAAATGAGTCGATTAGTGAATAATATCAAAGAATGTAAATCTATTTAATCTTCCTTTTTAGCTAGAATTTATTCATTCTAATCAGCCACTTTCCTAATTATGTTCCATAGACCGAATCAACCATAGCCAATAGGATACATGCTAAAGTAGCAGATACTGATTAGAGGTTCAAGGAGACAGCTAAATAGTCATTACGGGCAAATGCTGAGATTAATATATAATCTCAAAGGTCTCACATAGTAGAGAAGTAGAGATCCATTCTTCTACTACCCTTATTGTCACCATAGCACATGTGGTATGAATCACATGCTACGATATTTTTTTCTTTATCAAAAAGAGTGCATGCTTTCTCGTAACATCGTATAGATTT